>NW_027040166.1:135578-177759 GCF_034236695.1 Oncorhynchus nerka
GTAATACAGGCTGATCAGGCCCGGTCCAATACATCCCTGATACCAGTCTGACTGTTAATGTATAGAGTAATACAGGCTGATCAGGCCCGGTCCAATACACCCCTGATACCAGTCTGACTGTTAATGTATAGAGTAATACAGGCTGATCAGGCCCGGTCCAATACATCCCTGATACCAGTCTGACTGTTAATGTATAGAGTAATACAGGCTGATCAGGCCCGGTCCAATACATCCCTGATACCAGTCTGACTGTTAATGTATAGAGTAATACAGGCTGATCAGGCCCGGTCCAATACATCCCTGATACCAGTCTGACTGTTAATGTATAGAGTAATACAGGCTGGCCTGGTCCTGGCTGATAAGTCTCCCCTTCATACTCACAAAGCACAATAGTAGCCTAGGATATACAGTATCTGCTGTAAACTGTAGGAGACAGTTCTATAGACTGCTGTAAACTGTAGGAGACAGTTCTATAGACTGCTGTAAACTGTAGGAGACAGTTCTATAGACTGCTGTAAACTGTAGGAGACAGTTCTATAGACTGCTGTAAACTGTAGGAGACAGTTCTATAGACTGCTGTAAACTTCTATAGACTGCTGTAAACTGAGACAGTTCTATAGACTGCTGTAAACTGTAGGAGACAGTTCTATAGACTGCTGTAAACTGTAGGAGACAGTTCTATAGACTGCTGTAAACTGTAGGAGACAGTTCTATAGACTGCTGTAAACTGTAGGAGACAGTTCTATAGACTGCTGTAAACTGTAGGAGACAGTCAGGCTGCTGTAAACTGTAGGAGACAGTTCTATAGACTGCTGTAAACTGTAGGAGACAGTTCTATAGACTGCTGTAAACTGTAGGAGACAGTTCTATAGACTGCTGTAAACTGTAGGAGACAGTTCTATAGACTGCTGTAAACTGTAGGAGACAGTTCTATAGACTGCTGTAAACTGTAGGAGACAGTTCTATAGACTGCTGTAAACTGTAGGAGACAGTTCTATAGACTGCTGTAAACTGTAGGAGACAGTTCTATAGACTGCTGTAAACTGTAGGAGACAGTTCTATAGACTGCTGTAAACTGTAGGAGACAGTTCTATAGACTGCTGTAAACTGTAGGAGACAGTTCTATAGACTGCTGTAAACTGTAGGAGACAGTTCTATAGACTGCTGTAAACTGTAGGAGACAGTTCTAGACAAACTGTAGGAGACAGGGCTGCTGTAAACTGTAGGAGACAGTTCTATAGACTGCTGTAAACTGTAGGAGACAGTTCTATAGACTGCTGTAAACTGTAGGAGACAGTTCTATAGACTGCTGTAAACTGTAGGAGACAGTTCTATAGACTGCTGTAAACTGTAGGAGACAGTTCTATAGACTGCTGTAAACTGTAGGAGACAGTTCTATAGACTGCTGTAAACTGTAGGAGACAGTCAGGCTGCTGTAAACTGTAGGAGACAGTTCTATAGACTGCTGTAAACTGTAGGAGACAGTTCTATAGACTGCTGTAAACTGTAGGAGACAGTTCTATAGACTGCTGTAAACTGTAGGAGACAGTTCTATAGACTGCTGTAAACTGTAGAAGACAGTAGGAGGGGACGGCAAAGGAGAGAAGAGGAGAGGGGAGGATAGGAGGGGACAGCAAAGGAGAGGAGAGGAGAGGGGAGGAGGGGATAGGAGAGGAGAGGAGAGGAGGGGATAGGAGAGGAGAGGAGGGGATAGGAGGGGACGGCAAAGGAGAGAAGAGGAGAGGGGAGGAGGGCATAGGAGAGGAGAGGAGAGGAGGAGAGGAGGGGATAGGAGAGGATAGGAGGGGATGGCAAAGGAGAGGAGAGGAGAGGGGAGGAGGGGATAGGAGGGGACGGCAAAGGAGAGGAGAGGGGAGGAGAGGAGAGGATAGGAGGGAATGGCAAAGGAGGAGAGGAGGGGATAGGAGAGGATAGGAGGGGATGGCAAAGGAGGAGAGGAGGGGATAGGAGAGGATAGGAGGGGATGGCAAAGGAGGAGGAGAGGATAGGAGAGGATGGCAAAGGAGAGAAGAGGAGAGGGGAGGAGAGGATAGGAGGGGACGGCAAAGGAGAGGAGAGGAGGGGACGGCAAAGGAGAGGAGAGGAGGGGACGGCAAAGGAGAGAAGAGGAGAGGAGAGGAGGGGATAGGAGAGGATGGCAAAGGAGAGGAGAGGAGAGGGGAGGAGGGGATAGGAGAGGACGGGAGAGGATAGGAGAGGACGGGAGAGGAGAGGAGAGGAGAGGAGAGGAGAGGAGAGGAGAGAGAAGGGAGGGGAGAGAAAAGCAGTGGTCTGACATAGGTGTTTTATGGGGAAATGTTGTTGAAATCACATCAGGTGGTTCCCACTGCTCCACATCCTCCTATCGGACACAGCAGAGACGTTAAGGGATAAAGAGGCAGATGGGGGCTTCACTTAGAGATCAGTCTGTGTGTTCAGGATACTGTTGACATCCTTAACGTCAGACACATAACTCTGAGCTCAGTTCTGACTGCAAAGGTTGTGAGCGCGCTCAGTAGATCATGTAGCTAGATAAACGACAGTGACAACCACAGTGACAACCCCACCCATCTGCAAACTGACTCAAGATCAGAGGTGACTGTCAACTGCCAATCAACTGTAAGTCAGACTCGCAGTGGCCAGCTATACCTTTTCACTGCAGAAACCAGACTCTGTGTGTAGTCGAGATGGAGATCAACTGTCAGTCAGACTAGCAGTGGCCAGCTATACCTTTTCACTGCAGAAACCACATTCCTTTCCACATGGCAGACTCCGTGTGTAGTCGAGATAGTGTGTCTTCTACGTATCAGCCAAGAGACAAAAGCAGAGGACAATGTTTATTCACCTTCTGAGGTCTCCATATCTCCCCTAGTCACTCTTAATGTCTCCATATCTCCCCCAGTCACTCTTAATGTCTCCATGTCCCCCCCAGCCACTCTTAATGTCTCCATGTCTCCCCCAGTCACTCTTAATGTCTCCATATCTCCCCCAGTCACTCTTAATGTCTCCATATCTCCCCCAGTCACTCTTAATGTCTCCATGTCTCCCCCAGCCACTCTTAATGTCTCCATGTCTCCCCCAGTCACTCTTAATGTCTCCATGTCTCCCCCAGCCACTCTTAATGTCTCCATGTCTCCCCCAGTCACTCTTAATGTCTCCATGTCTCCCCCAGCCACTCTTAATGTCTCCATATCTCCCCCAGTCACTCTTAATGTCTCCATGTCTCCCCCAGTCACTCTTAATGTCTCCATGTCTCCCCCAGTCACTCTTAATGTCTCCCCCAGTCACTCTTAATGTCTCCATGTCTCCCCCAGTCACTCTTAATGTCTCCATGTCTCCCCCAGTCACTCTTAATGTCTCCCCCAGTCACTCTTAATGTCTCCATGTCTCCCCCAGCCACTCTTAATGTCTCCATGTCTCCCCCAGTCACTCTTAATGTCTCCATGTCTCCCCCAGTCACTCTTAATGTCTCCATGTCTCCCCAGCCACTCTTAATGTCTCCATGTCTCCCCCAGTCACTCTTAATGTCTCTCCCAGCCACTCTTAATGTCTCCATGTCTCCCCCAGTCACTCTTAATGTCTCCATGTCTCCCCCAGTCACTCTTAATGTCTCCATGTCTCCCCCAGTCACTCTTAATGTCTCCCCCAGTTACTCTTAATGTCTCCATGTCTCCCCCAGCCACTCTTAATGTCTACCCCAGTCACTCTTAATGTCTCCCCAGTCACTCTTAATGTCTCCATGTCTCCCCCAGCCACTCTTAATGTCTCCATGTCTCCCCAGTCACTCTTAATGTCTCCATGTCTCCCCCAGTCACTCTTAATGTCTCCATGTCTCCCCCAGTCACTCTTAATGTCTCCATGTCTCCCCCAGTCAATCTTAATGTCCCCCCCCCAGCCACTCTTAATGTCTCCATGTCTCCCCAGCCACTCTTAATGTCTCCCCCAGTCACTCTTAATGTCTCCCCAGTCACTCTTAATGTCTCCCCCAGCCACTCTTAATGTCTCCATGTCTCCCCCAGCCACTCTTAATGTCTCCATGTCTCCCCCAGCCACTCTTAATGTCTCCCCCAGTCACTCTTAATGTCTCCCCCAGTCACTCTTAATGTCTCCCCCAGTCACTCTTAATGTCTCCCCCAGTCACTCTTAATGTCTCCCCCAGCCACTCTTAATGTCTCCATGTCTCCCCAGTCACTCTTAATGTCTCCATGTCTCCCCCAGCCACTCTTAATGTCTCCATGTCTCCCCCAGTCACTCTTAATGTCTCCATGTCTCCCCCAGCCACTCTTAATGTCTCCCCCAGTCACTCTTAATGTCTCCCCCAGTCACTCTTAATGTCTCCATGTCTCCCCCAGTCACTCTTAATGTCTCCCCAGTCACTCTTAATGTCTCCCCAGTCACTCTTAATGTCTCCCCCAGCCACTCTTAATGTCTCCCCCAGCCACTCTTAATGTCTCCATGTCTCCCCCAGCCACTCTTAATGTCTCCATGTCTCCCCCAGTCACTCTTAATGTCTCCATGTCTCCCCCAGTCACTCTTAATGTCTCCATGTCTCCCCCAGTCACTCTTAATGTCTCCATGTCTCCCCCAGTCACTCTTAATGTCTCCATATCCCCCAGTTACTCTTAATGTCTCCCCCAGTCACTCTTAATGTCTCCATATCTCCCCAGTCACTCTTAATGTCTCCATGTCTCCCCCAGTCACTCTTAATGTCTCCATGTCTCCCCCAGTCACTCTTAATGTCTCCATGTCTCCCCCAGTCACTCTTAATGTCTCCATGTCTCCATGTCTCCCCCAGTCACTCTTAATGTCTCCATATCTCCCCCAGTCACTCTTAATGTCTCCATGTCTCCCCCAGTCACTCTTAATGTCTCCATGTCTCCCCCAGTCACTCTTAATGTCTCCATGTCTCCCCCAGTCACTCTTAATGTCTCCCCCAGTCACTCGTAATGTCTCCATGTCTCCCCCAGTCACTCTTAATGTCTCCCCAGTCACTCTTAATGTCTCCATGTCTCCCCAGTCACTCTTAATGTCTCCCCAGTCACTCTTAATGTCTCCCCAGTCACTCTTAATGTCTCCCCCAGCCACTCTTAATGTCTCCATGTCTCCCCCAGTCACTCTTAATGTCTCCATGTCTCCCCCAGTCACTCTTAATGTCTCCATGTCTCCCCCAGCCACTCTTAATGTCTCCCCAGTCACTCTTAATGTCTCCATGTCTCCCTCAGTCACTCTTAATGTCTCCATGTCTCCCCCAGTCACTCTTAATGTCTCCCCCAGTCACTCTTAATGTCTCCATGTCTCCCCCAGTCACTCTTAATGTCTCCCCCAGCCACTCTTAATGTCTCCATGTCTCCCCCAGTCACTCTTAATGTCTCCATGTCTCCCCCAGTCACTATTAATGTCTCCATGTCTCCCCCAGCCACTCTTAATGTCTCCATGTCTCTTAATTCCCCAGTCACTCTTAATGTCTCCATGTCTCCCCCCATGTCTCCCCCAGTCACTCTTAATGTCTCCATGTCTCCCCCAGCCACTCTTAATGTCTCCATGTCTCCCCCAGTCACTCTTAATGTCTCCATGTCTCCCCCAGTCACTCTTAATGTCTCCCCCAGCCACTCTTAATGTCTCCATGTCTCCCCCAGCCACTCTTAATGTCTCCATGTCTCCCCAGTCACTCTTAATGTCTCCATGTCTCCCCCAGTCACTCTTAATGTCTCCATATCTCCCCAGCCACTCTTAGTGTCTCCATGTCTCCCCAGTCACTCTTAATGTCTCCATGTCTCCCCCAGTCACTCTTAATGTCTCCATGTCTCCCCCAGCCACTCTTAATGTCTCCATGTCTCCCCCAGCCACTCTTAATGACTCCATGTCTCCAACAGTCACTCTTAATGTCTCCCCAGTCACTCTTAATGTCTCAATGTCTCCCCCAGTCACTCTTAATGTCTCCCCAGTCACTCTTAATGTCTCAATGTCTCCCCCAGTCACTCTTAATGTCTCCCCCAGCCACTCTTAATGTCTCCCCCAGTCACTCTTAATGTCTCCCCCAGCCACTCTTAATGTCTCCCCCAGCCACTCTTAATGTCTCCATGTCTCCCCCAGTCACTCTTAATGTCTCCATGTCTCCCCCAGTCACTCTTAATGTCTCCATGTCTCCCCCAGTCACTCTTAATGTCTCCATGTCTCCCCAGTCACTCTTAATGTCTCCATGTCTCCCCCAGTCACTCTTAATGTCTCCATGTATCCCCAGCCACTCTTAATGTCTCCATGTCTCCCCAGCCACTCTTAATGTCTCCCCAGCCACTCTTAATGTCTCCCCCAGCCACTCTTAATGTCTCCCCCAGTCACTCTTAATGTCTCCCCCAGCCACTCTTAATGTCTCCCCCCCAGCCACTCTTAATGTCTCCATGTCTCCCCAGTCACTCTTAATGTCTCCATGTCTCCCCCAGTCACTCTTAATGTCTCCCCAGCCACTCTTAATGTCTCCCCCAGCCACTCTTAATGTCTCCATGTCTCCCCCAGTCACTCTTAATGTCTCCATGTCTCCCCCAGTCACTCTTAATGTCTCCCCAGCCACTCTTAATGTCTCCCCCAGCCACTCTTAATGTCTCCATGTCTCCCCCATCCACTCTTAATGTCTCCATGTCTCCCCCAGTCACTCTTAATGTCTCCATGTCTCCCCAGTCACTCTTAATGTCTCCATGTCTCCCCCAGTCACTCTTAATGTCTCCATGTCTCCCCAGTCACTCTTAATGTCTCCATGTCTCCCCCAGTCACTCTTAATGTCTCCATGTCTCCCCCAGTCACTCTTAATGTCTCCATGTATCCCCCAGCCACTCTTAATGTCTCCCCCAGCCACTCTTAATGTCTCCCCCAGCCACTCTTAATGTCTCCCCCAGCCACTCTTAATGTCTCCCCCAGTCACTCTTAATGTCTCCCCCAGCCACTCTTAATGTCTCCCCAGCCACTCTTAATGTCTCCATGTCTCCCCAGTCACTCTTAATGTCTCCATGTCTCCCCCAGTCACTCTTAATGTCTCAATGTCTCCCACAGTCACTCTTAATGTCTCCATGTCTCCCCCAGTCACTCTTAATGTCTCCATGTCTCCCCCAGTCACTCTTAATGTCTCCATGTCTCCCCCAGTCACTCTTAATGTCTCCATGTCTCCCCCAGCCACTCTTAATGTCTCCATGTCTCCCCCAGCCACTCTTAATGTCTCCCCCAGTCACACTTAATGTCTCCCCAGTCACTCTTAATGTCTCCCCAGTCACTCTTAATGTCTCCCCAGTCACTCTTAATGTCTCCCCCAGTCACTCTTAATGTCTCCCCAGCCACTCTTAATGTCTCCATGTCTCCCCCAGTCACTCTTAATGTCTCCATGTCTTCCCCAGTCACTCTTAATGTCTCCATATCTCCCCCAGTCACTCTTAATGTCTCCATGTCTCCCCCAGTCACTCTTAATGTCTCCATGTCTCCCGCAGTCACTCTTAATGTCTCCCCCAGTCACTCTTAATGTCTCCATGTCTCCATGTCTCCCCCAGTCACTCTTAATGTCTCCATGTCTCCCCCAGTCACTCTTAATGTCTCCATGTCTCCCCAGTCACTCTTAATGTCTCCATGTCTCCCCAGTCACTCTTAATGTCTCCCCCAGTCACTCTTAATGTCTCCATGTCTCCATGTCTCCCCAGTCACTCTTAATGTCTCCATGTCTCCCCAGTCACTCTTAATGTCTCCATGTCTCCCCCAGCCACTCTTAATGTCTCCATGTCTCCCCCAGCCACTCTTAATGTCTCCATGTCTCCCCCAGTCACTCTTAATGTCTCCATGTCTCCCCATCCACTCTTAATGTCTCCATGTCTCCCCAGTCACTCTTAATGTCTCCATGTCTCCCCCAGTCACTCTTAATGTCTCCATGTCTCCCCCAGCCACTCTTAATGTCTCCCCAGTCACTCTTAATGTCTCCATGTCTCCCCCAGTCACTCTTAATGTCTCCATGTCTCCCCCAGTCACTCTTAATGTCTCCATGTCTCCCCCAGTCACTCTTAATGTCTCCATGTCTCCCCCAGTCACTCTTAATGTCTCCATATCTCCCCCAGTTACTCTTAATGTCTCCCCCAGTCACTCTTAATGTCTCCATATCTCCCCCAGTCACTCTTAATGTCTCCATGTCTCCCCCAGTCACTCTTAATGTCTCCATGTCTTCCCCAGTCACTCTTAATGTCTCCATATCTCCCCCAGTCACTCTTAATGTCTCCATGTCTCCCCAGTCACTCTTAATGTCTCCATGTCTCCCCAGTCACTCTTAATGTCTCCCCAGTCACTCTTAATGTCTCCATGTCTCCATGTCTCCCCCAGTCACTCTTAATGTCTCCATGTCTCCCCAGTCACTCTTAATGTCTCCATGTCTCCCCCAGTCACTCCTAATGTCTCCATGTCTCCCCAGTCACTCTTAATGTCTCCCCCAGTCACTCTTAATGTCTCCATGTCTCCCCCAGTCACTCTTAATGTCTCCCCAGTCACTCGTAATGTCTCCATGTCTCCCCAGTCACTCTTAATGTCTCCCCAGTCACTATTAATGTCTCCATGTCTCCCCCAGTCACTCTTAATGTCTCCCCCAGTCACTCTTAATGTCTCCCCCAGTCACTCTTAATGTCTCCCCCAGCCACTCTTAATGTCTCCATGTCTCCCCCAGTCACTCTTAATGTCTCCATGTCTCCCCCAGTCACTCTTAATGTCTCCATGTCTCCCCCAGCCACTCTTAATGTCTCCCCCAGTCACTCTTAATGTCTCCATGTCTCCCTCAGTCACTCTTAATGTCTCCATGTCTTCCCCAGTCACTCTTAATGTCTCCATGTCTCCCCCAGTCACTCTTAATGTCTCCCCCAGCCACTCTTAATGTCTCCATGCCTTCCCCAGTCACTCTTAATGTCTCCATATCTCCCCCAGTCACTCTTAATGTCTCCATGTCTCCCCAGCCACTCTTAATGTCTCCATGTCTCCCCCAGCCACTCTTAATGTCTCCATGTCTCCCCCAGTCACTCTTAATGTCTCCATGTCTCCCCCAGTCACTCTTAATGTCTCCATATCTCCCCCAGTTACTCTTAATGTCTCCCCCAGTCACTCTTAATGTCTCCATATCTCCCCCAGTCACTCTTAATGTCTCCATGTCTCCCCCAGTCACTCTTAATGTCTCCATGTCTCCCCCAGTCACTCTTAATGTCTCCCCCAGTCACTCTTAATGTCTCCATGTCTCCATGTCTCCCCCAGTCACTCTTAATGTCTCCATGTCTCCCCCAGTCACTCTTAATGTCTCCATGTCTCCCCCAGTCACTCCTAATGTCTCCATGTCTCCCCCAGTCACTCTTAATGTCTCCCCCAGTCACTCTTAATGTCTCCATGTCTCCCCCAGTCACTCTTAATGTCTCCCCCAGTCACTCGTAATGTCTCCATGTCTCCCCCAGTCACTCTTAATGTCTCCATGTCTCCCCAGTCACTCTTAATGTCTCCATGTCTCCCCCAGTCACTCTTAATGTCTCCCCCAGTCACTCGTAATGTCTCCATGTCTCCCCCAGTCACTCTTAATGTCTCCCCCAGTCACTCTTAATGTCTCCATGTCTCCCCCAGTCACTCTTAATGTCTCCCCCAGTCACTCTTAATGTCTCCCCCAGTCACTCTTAATGTCTCCATGTCTCCCCCAGTCACTCTTAATGTCTCCATGTCTCCCCCAGTCACTCTTAATGTCTCCATGTCTTCCCCAGTCACTCTTAATGTCTCCATATCTCCCCCAGTCACTCTTAATGTCTCCATGTCTCCCCCAGTCACTCTTAATGTCTCCATGTCTCCCGCAGTCACTCTTAATGTCTCCCCCAGTCACTCTTAATGTCTCCATGTCTCCATGTCTCCCCCAGTCACTCTTAATGTCTCCATGTCTCCCCCAGTCACTCTTAATGTCTCCATGTCTCCCCCAGTCACTCCTAATGTCTCCATGTCTCCCCCAGTCACTCTTAATGTCTCCCCCAGTCACTCTTAATGTCTCCATGTCTCCCCCAGTCACTCTTAATGTCTCCCCCAGTCACTCGTAATGTCTCCATGTCTCCCCCAGTCACTCTTAATGTCTCCCCCAGTCACTATTAATGTCTCCATGTCTCCCCCAGTCACTCTTAATGTCTCCCCCAGTCACTCTTAATGTCTCCCCAGTCACTCTTAATGTCTCCCCAGCCACTCTTAATGTCTCCATGTCTCCCCCAGTCACTCTTAATGTCTCCATGTCTCCCCCAGTCACTCTTAATGTCTCCATGTCTCCCCAGCCACTCTTAATGTCTCCCCCAGTCACTCTTAATGTCTCCATGTCTCCCTCAGTCACTCTTAATGTCTCCATGTCTTCCCCAGTCACTCTTAATGTCTCCATGTCTCCCCAGTCACTCTTAATGTCTCCCCAGCCACTCTTAATGTCTCCATGTCTCCCCCAGTCACTCTTAATGTCTCCATGTCTCCCCCAGTCACTCTTAATGTCTCCATGTCTCCCCCAGCCACTCTTAATGTCTCCATGTCTCCCCAGCCACTCTTAATGTCTCCATGTCTCCCCAGTCACTCTTAATGTCTCCATATCTCCCCCAGTTACTCTTAATGTCTCCCCCAGTCACTCTTAATGTCTCCATATCTCCCCCAGTCACTCTTAATGTCTCCATGTCTCCCCCAGTCACTCTTAATGTCTCCATGTCTCCCCAGTCACTCTTAATGTCTCCATGTCTCCCCAGTCACTCTTAATGTCTCCCCCAGTCACTCTTAATGTCTCCATGTCTCCATGTCTCCCCCAGTCACTCTTAATGTCTCCATGTCTCCCCCAGTCACTCTTAATGTCTCCATGTCTCCCCCAGTCACTCCTAATGTCTCCATGTCTCCCCAGTCACTCTTAATGTCTCCCCCAGTCACTCTTAATGTCTCCATGTCTCCCCCAGTCACTCTTAATGTCTCCCCCTGTCACTCGTAATGTCTCCATGTCTCCCCCAGTCACTCTTAATGTCTCCATGTCTCCCCCAGTCACTCTTAATGTCTCCATGTCTCCCCCAGTCACTCTTAATGTCTCCCCCAGTCACTCGTAATGTCTCCCCCCCAGTCACTCTTAATGTCTCCCCCAGTCTTAATGTCTCCATGTCTCCCCCAGTCACTCTTAATGTCTCCCCCAGTCACTCTTAATGTCTCCCCAGTCACTCTTAATGTCTCCCCCAGTCACTCTTAATGTCTCCATGTCTCCCCCAGTCACTCTTAATGTCTCCCCCAGTCACTCTTAATGTCTCCCCCAGTCACTCTTAATGTCTCCCCCAGCCACTCTTAATGTCTCCATGTCTCCCCCAGTCACTCTTAATGTCTCCCCCAGTCACTCTTAATGTCTCCATGTCTCCCCCAGTCACTCTTAATGTCTCCCCCAGTCACTCTTAATGTCTCCCCCAGCCACTCTTAATGTCTCCATGTCTCCCCCAGCCACTCGTAATGTCTCCATGTCTTCCCCAGTCACTCTTAATGTCTCCATGTCTCCCCCAGTCACTCCTAATGTCTCCAATTCTCCCCCAGTCACTCTTAATGTCTCCCCAGTCACTCTTAATGTCTCAATGTCTCCCCAGTCACTCTTAATGTCTCCCCAGCCACTCTTAATGTCTCCATGTCTCCCCAGCCACTCGTAATGTCTCCATGTCTCCCCCAGTCACTCTTAATGTCTCCCCCAGTCACTCTTAATGTCTCCCCCAGTCACTCTTAATGTCTCCCCCAGTCACTCTTAATGTCTCCATGTCTCCCCCAGTCACTCTTAATGTATCCATGTCTCCCCCAGCCACTCTTAATGTCTCCATGTCTCCCCCTTAATGTCCCCATGTCACCATCTATTAAACTAACTGACTAGAGAATAAATAATGACTCCTCTTGGACAAGACTCGATCACCAGACATAAGACTGGATCACCAGACATAAGACTGGATCACCAGACATAAGACTGGACCCCTCTTGGACAAGACTGGATCACCAGAGATAAGACTGGACTCCTCTAAGACAAGACTGGATCACCAGAGATAAGACTGGATCACCAGAGATAAGACTGGATCACCAGACATAAGACTGGATCACCAGACATAAGACTGGATCACCAGAGATAAGACTGGATCACCAGAGATAAGACTGGATCACTAGAGATAAGACTGGATCACCAGAGATAAGACTGGATCACCAGACATAAGACTGAATCACCAGAGATAAGACTGGATCAGCAGACATAAGACTGGATCACCAGAGATAAGACTGGATCACCAGAGATAAGACTGGATCACTAGAGATAAGACTGGATCACCAGAGATAAGACTGGATCACCAGACATAAGACTGGATCACTAGAGATAAGACTGGATCACCAGAGATAAGACTGGATCACCAGACATAAGACTGGATCACTAGAGATAAGACTGGATCACCAGAGATAAGACTGGATCACCAGACATAAGACTGGATCACTAGAGATAAGACTGGATCACCAGAGATAAGACTGGATCACCAGAGATAAGACTGGACTCCTCTAAGACAAGACTGGAAGAACTAAACCCAACCACAGGAACCCTTTACCTAGGAATCAGACCACACTATTAACTGTTGCCAAAACCGGACCACACTCACAGACCTTCAACTATCTACCAAATCTATAGAAGTTCATACAGACCTTCAACTATCTACCAAATCTATAGAAGTTCAGACAGACCTTCAACTATCTACCAAGTCTATAGAAGTTCAGACAGACCTTCAACTACCTACCAAGTCTATAGAAGTTCAGACAGAAATAGAAGTTAAGACCCATTTCTCCCTCATGCATCCTATTGGCCAGTGGGCTCCAATAATAACTGGTCTTCCTCTACCCATATCTCTGCCTGGTCTTCCTCTACCCACATCTCTCCCTGGTCTTCCTCTACCCATATCTCTGCCTGGTCTTCCTCTACCCATATCTCTCCCTGGTCTTCCTCTACCCATATCTCTGCCTGGTCTTCCTCTACCCATATCTCTGCCTGGTCTTCCTCTACCCATATCTCTGCCTGGACCTGCTCTACCCATATCTCTCTCTGGTCTTCCTCTACCCATATCTCTGCCTGGTCCTCTACCCATATCTCTCCCTGGTCTTCCTCTACCCATATCTCTGTCTGGACCTCCTCTACCCATATCTCTGCCTGGTCTTCCTCTACCCATATCTCTCCCTGGTCTTCCTCTACCCATATCTCTGTCTGGACCTCCTCTACCCATATCTCTGTCTGGACCTCCTCTACCCATATCTCTCCCTGGTCTTCCTCTACCCATATCTCTCCCTGGTCTTCCTCTACCCATATCTCTGCCTGGTCTTCCTCTACCCATATCTCTCCCTGGTCTTCCTCTACCCATATCTCTGCCTGGTCTTCCTCTACCCATACCTCTCCCTGGTCTTCCTCTACCCATATCTCTCCCTGGTCTTCCTCTACCCATATCTCTCCCTGGTCTTCCTCTACCCATATCTCTGCCTGGACCTCCTCTACCCATATCTCTCTACCCATATCTCTCCCTGGACCTCCTCTACCCATATCTCTCCCTGGTCTTCCTCTACCCATATCTCTGCCTGGACCTCCTCTACCCATATCTCTCCCTGGTCTTCCTCTACCCATATCTCTACACATATCTCTCCCTGGTCTTCCTCTACCCATATCTCTCCCTGGACCTCCTCTACCCATATCTCTGCCTGGTCTTCCTCTACCCATATCTCTCCCTGGTCTTCCTCTACCCATATCTCTGCCTGGACCTCCTCTACCCATATCTCTGCCTGGACCTCCTCTACCCATATCTCTCCCTGGACCTCCTCTACCCATATCTCTGCCTGGTCTTCCTCTACCCATATCTCTGCCTGGTCTTCCTCTACCCATATCTCTCCCTGGACCTCCTCTACCCATATCTCTCCCTGGTCTTCCCCTACCCATATCTCTCCCTGGTCTTCCTCTACCCATATCTCTCCCTGGTCTTCCTCTACCCATATCTCTGTCTGGACCTCCTCTACCCATATCTCTCCCTGGTCTTCCTCTACCCATATCTCTGCCTGGTCTTCCTCTACCCATATCTCTCCCTGGACCTCCTCTACCCATATCTCTGCCTGGTCTTCCTCTACCCATATCTCTGCCTGGTCTTCCTCTACCCATATCTCCCTTACCCATATACAGAACAGTCATTCTAGCCAGGATACAGAACAGTCATTCCAACCAGGATACAGAACAGTCATTCCAACCAGGATACAGAACAGTCATTCCAGCCAGGATACAGAACAGTCATTCCAGCCCAGCCAGGATACAGAACAGTCATTCCAGCCCAGCCAGGATACAGAACAGTCATTCCAGCCCAGCCAGGATACAGAACAGTCATTCCAGCCCAACCAGGATACAGAACAGTCATTCCAGCCCAACCAGGATACAGAACAGTCATTCCAGCCCAGCCAGGATACAGAACAGTCATTCCAGCCCAGCCAGGATACAGAACAGTCATTCCAGCCCAGCCAGGATACAGAACAGTCATTCCAGCCCAGCCAGGATACAGAACAGTCATTCCAGTCAGGATACAGGACAGTCATTCCAGCCAGGATACAGAACAGTCATTCCAGCCAGGATACAGAACAGTCATTCCAGCCAGATACAAGAGGGAAAAGACAGCGTGAAAACAGAGACACTTCACTTCCTTATCTGGTCCTCAGTCAATTACTGCCCAATCAGATCGTATCCAGAGCTGCAACCAACCAGACTGGCAGGTTTACACCGTCCCAAACACCACCCTATTCACTACTGACTGTGCTACTTTTGGTCTGGGCCCTTTAGGGAATAGGGTACCATTTGGGATAAAAGATGGAGAAACAGAGGAAGGATGTGAGGACAATACTAGAGGGGAAGGGAGGAGGGGGTCTGGGGAAGGGAGGAGGGGAGTCTGGGGAAGGGAGGAGGGGGTCTGGGGAAGGGAGGGTCTGGGGAAGGGGGAGGAGGGGGTCTGGGGAAGGGAGGGTCTGGGGAAGAGAGGAGGGGGTCTGGGGAAGGGAGGAGGGGGTCTGGGAAAGGGAGGAGGGGGTCTGGGAAAGGGAGGAGGGGGTCTGGGGAAGAGAGGGTCTGGGGAAGAGAGGAGGGGAGTCTGGGGAAGAGAGGAGAGGAGTCTGGGGAAGAGAGGAGGGGAGTCTGGGGAAGAGAGGAGGGGAGTCTGGGGAAGAGAGGAGGGGAGTCTGGGGAAGGGAGGAGGGGGTCTGGGGAAGGGAGGGTCTGGGGAAGGGAGGGTCTGGGGAAGGGAGGAAGGAGGGAAAGGGAAGAAAAGAGGGGAAGATGAGAGGAAGGTGAGGAATGGAGGAGCTGCTTTTAAAAGGTCATATTTGGTTATCTAAAGCTCATCTTCAATCACTGGGAACAGAGCTCTGTTTCACCCTCCCCAAGAGGCTGAGACGAGGACCAGTCAGTCACAGACTTCCACATCTAGGCTCTATGAGGACACAAAGACAGGAATGTGAGTTGATTAGGAAACTAAACAAATAAATGAATAGAATAAAGCCATTTCCATCACAATGAAGAGATAGAAGAGATGGTTCCTCAGACACACGTCTAGAAGGGATGTGAGAATAAGGCCTTTCCTTTCCCATCACAACGAGGATAGACAGATCTCCTTCTGGTCAACAGACTGGCACTGAGCTGCTTCTCAAAACGAATAAGGCCTTTCATTTCCCATCACAACGAGGACAGACAGATCTCCTTCTGGTCAACAGACTGGCACTGAGCTGCTTCTCAAAACGAATAAGGTCTTTCCTTTCCCATCACAACGAGGATAGACAGATCTCCTTCTGGTCAACAGACTGGCACTGAGCTGCTTCTGCCCTAACACTGTTGTATTTTGCAAGTCTCCACACAAGGCCGTCAACGGATGATGGATATAACCTGATCTGGGATCAGGCAGTGAGGCAGGGCTTTACTGTCCTACCAGGTGAACCGGGGGAGACTAGACTGGGGGAGACTAGACTGGGGGAGACTAGACTGGGGGAGACTAGACTGGCTCCCGGTTCTGTGTGGATCTATGGTTGTGTGTGAAACGGCGGGCTCTGGACTAAAGCAGTGAACTGTACAGTGAGTCTGGACTAAAGCAGTGAACTGTACAGTGAGTCTGGACTAAAGCAGTGAACTGTACAGTGAGTCTGGACTAAAGCAGCGAACTGTACAGTGAGTCTGGACTAAAGCAGCGAACTGTACAGTGAGTCTGGACTAAAGCAGTGACCTGTACAGTGAGTCTGGACTAAAGCAGTGAACTGTACAGTGAGTCTGGACTAAAGCAGCGAACTGTACAGTGAGTCTGGACTAAAGCAGCGAACTGTACAGTGAGTCTGGACTAAAGCAGTGAACTGTACAGTGAGTCTGGACTAAAGCAGTGAACTGTACAGTGAGACTGGACTAAAGCAGTGAACTGTACAGTGAGTCTGGACTAAAGCAGTAACCTGTACAGTGAGTCTGGACTAAAGCAGTGAACTGTACAGTGAGTCTGGACTAAAGCAGTAACCTGTACAGTGAGTCTGGACTAAAGCAGTGAACTGTACAGTGAGTCTGGACTAAAGCAGTGAACTGTACAGTGAGTCTGGACTAAAGCAGTGAACTGTACAGTGAGTAGAGAGCCAACGTTCCCGTTTTGGTCATTACCACCACGCCAAAACAAAAACGGAACATGAACTAATATTTCTGCCGAGGTGCACTTTGAAGATGCCAGAACAATCCACGTGTACTTTTCCTCTGTCCCCAGCCAGATGGGGACAGAGTCTTTGTCTCTCCACATAGCAGCCAGATGGGGACAGAGTCTTTGTCTTGTCTCTCCACACAGCAGCCAGATGGGGACAGAGTCTTTGTCTTGTCTCTCCACACAGCAGCCAGATGGTGTTTGTCCTCAGCTCTCATGATGCTCAAGCATGTCATCATCACTGCAATTAGCTGAAGGTGACATCACCAAACAGGTGCATTGTTTGGGCTTTGTAGCGTAGATTCGTTCAAGGTTGGATACTGAAAACTGCCATTACACATGTCCACCTCCTCCCTGTTCCTCCCCTCTCCCTACCTCCTCATTCCTCCATCTCCTCCCTCTTCCTCCCCTCTCCCTACCTCCTCATCCCTCCATCTCCTCCCTCTTCCTCCCCATTCCTCCCTACCTCCTCCCCTCTCCCTACCTCCTCATTCCTCCATCTCCTCCCTCTTCCTCCACTCTCCCTACCTCCTCATTCCTCCATCTCCTCCCTCTTCCTCCACTCTCCCTACCTCCTCCCTCTTCCTCCCCTCTCCCAACCTCCTCATTCCTCTACCTCCTCCCTCTTCCTACCTCCTCCTGCTGCTCCCTCATTCCTCCACCTCCTCCTCCCTCTTCCTCCACTCTCCCTACCTCCTCCCTCTTCCTCCCCTCTCCCTACCTCCTCATTCCTCTACCTCCTCATTCCTCTACCTCCTCATTCCTCTACCTCCTCCCTCTTCCTACCTCCTCCTGCTGTTCCCTCATTCCTCTACCTCCACCCTCTTACTACTTCCTCCTCCACCTCCCTCTTCCTCCCCTCTCCCTACCTCCTCCTGCTCCCTCATTCCTACCTCCTTCCTACCTCCTCCTCCTGCTCCCTCATTCCTCTACCTCCTCCCTACCTCCTCCTGCTCCCTCATTCCTCCCCTGTTCTTAACTCCTCCTCCTACTCCCTCATTCCTCTACCTCCTTCCTACCTCCTCCACCTGCTCCCTCTTCCTACCTCCTCCTCCTACTCCCTCATTCCTCTACCTCCTTCCTACCTCCTCCTCCTGCTCCTCCTACTCCCTCATTCCTCTACCTCCTTCCTACCTCCTCCCACCTGCTCCCTCTTCCTACCTCCTCCTCCCTCCACCTCCTCTCTCATTCCTCCCATCATCCTACCTACTTTTTCTCCATTAAGATAAATAAGGATATATTAGAAAGCCAATCACCATTGCCCAGCGAGATGTCTGTGTCCTCAGGGCCTGGCCGTAATCCTAGCTGAGGGTTAAAGTGCATAGAAGGGGACACTATTTTAAATAAGTCCTGGTCTGTTTCCATAGAAACAGCAGACAACATTATTGGCCAAATGATGAGAGGGCTGGACTCATGACAACACACACGGCATCGACTATATGAAAGAGCGGTTTAAATAAACCCAGGGTGTTCAGCCTCGAGACAGAGAGGAGCACTAGACAGCTCTGTGTGTGATTAATGACGAGAGCAGCTGAGAGGAGAGCAGAGAGGAGCACTAGAGAGGGGAGGAGGGGAGGAGAGGGGAGGAGGGGAGGAGAGGAAGCAGAGAGGACAGCAGAGAGGAGAGGAGAGCAGAGCAGAGAGGACAGCAGAGAGGAGAGGAGAGGAGAGGAGAGCAGAGGAGAGGAGCAGAGAGGAGAGCAGAGAGGAGAGGAGAGGAGGAGAGGAGAGGAGGAGAGGAGAGGAGAGGAGAGGAGAGGAGAGGAGAGGAGAGGAGAGGAGAGGAGAGGAGAGGAGAGGAGAGGAGAGCAGAGAGGATCACTAGAGAGGAGGAGGAGAGGAGGGAGAGGGGAGGAGAGGAGAGAGAGAGGAGAGGAGAGAGAGAGAGAGAGGAGGAGGAGGAGGAGAGAGGAGGGAGAAGAGAGGAGAGCAGAGGGGAGGAGAGGAGAGAGGAGGAGAGGAGAGGAGAGCAGAGAGGAGAGAGGAGGAGGAGAGGAGAGGAGAGGAGAGGGAGAGAGAGGAGAGGAGAGGAGAGGAGAGGAGAGCAGAGCAGAGAGGGGAGCAGAGATGAGAGGAGGGGAGCAGAGAGGAGAGCAGAGGAGAGAAGAGAGGGAGGAGGGGAGCAGAGAGAAGAGAGCAGAGGAGAGCAGAGGAGGGGAGGAGGGGAGCAGAGAGGGGAGGAGGAGAGCAGAGAGGAGAGTAGGGGAGCAGAGGGGAGGAGAGAGGAGAGCAGAGAGGGGAGGAGGAGAGCAGAGAGGGAGGAGGGGAGCAGAGAGGGGAGGAGGGGAGCAGGAGAGGGGAGGAGGAGAGCAGAGAGGGAGAGGAGGGGAGCAGAGAGGGGAGGAGGGGAGCAAAGAGGGGAGGAGGGGAGCAAAGAGGGAGGAGAGAGGAGAGCAGAGAGGGAGGAGGGGAGCAGAGAGGGGAGGAGAGAGGAGAGCAGAGAGGAGAGCAGAGAGGGGAGGAGGGGAGCAGAGAGGGAGGAGAGAGGAGAGCAGAGAGGGAGAGCAGAGAGGGGAGGAGGGGAGCAGAGAGGGTAGGAGTGGAGGGGAGCAGAGAGGAGAGAGGAGAGGAGCAGTAGACAGCTCTGTGTGAGATAAATGAGACCAACTTTATATCAGTCTGACAAGAGCAGCAGATGAGAGGAGAGGATGAGAGAAGAGGAGCAGAGGGTATAGAGAAAAGGAGAAGGGGGGGAGCAGGGAAGAGAGAAAAGGTGGGGAGGGGAGAGGAGTGTGATTAACGAGACCAGCTTTATATCAGTCTGACGAGAGCAGCAGAGGAGAGGAGAGGATGAGAGAAGAGGAGCAGAGGGGATAGAGGAAAGGAGGGGAGGGGAGGGAGAGGAGCAGGAGATATCTTGGTGTGTGACCAGCTTTTTATCTGCCTGATGAGAGCAGCAGAGGAGAGGTGTGGAGAGGATGAGAGAAGTGGAGCAGAGGGGATAGAGGAAAGAGGGGAGGGGGAGGGTGGAGGAGCAGTAGATATCTCTGTGTGTGATTAGAGAGACCAGCTTTATATCAGTCTGACGAGAGCAGCAGGGGAGAGGAGAGGAGAAAAGACCAGAGAGGTAGAGGAAGACCAGAGAGGTAGAGGAAGACCAGAGAGGTAGAGGAAGACCAGAGAGATAGAGGAAGACCAGAGAGATAGAGGTAGACCAGAGAGGTAGAGGAAGACCAGAGAGGTAGAGGAAGACCAGAGAGATAGAGGTAGAGGAAGACCAGAGGGGTAGAGGAAGACCAGAGAGATAGAGGTAGACCAGAGAGGTAGAGGAAGACCAGAGAGATAGAGGTAGACCAGAGAGATAGAGGTAGAGGAAGACCAGAGAGGTAGAGGAAGACCAGAGAGGTAGAGGGAGACCAGAGAGATAGAGGTAGACCAGAGAGGTAGAGGAAGACCAGAGAGATAGAGGAAGACCAGAGAGATAGAGGTAGAGGAAGACCAGAGAGGTAGAGGAAGACCAGAGAGGTAGAGGGAGACCAGAGAGATAGAGGTAGACCAGAGAGGTAGAGGAAGACCAGAGAGGTAGAGGAAGACCAGAGAGGTAGAGGGAGACCAGAGAGGTAGATGGAGACCAGAGAGGTAGAGGGAGACCAGAGAGGTAGAGGGAGACCAGAGAGGTAGAGGTAGAGGAAGACCAGAGAGGCAGAGGTAGAGGAAGACCAGAGAGGTAGAGGAAGACCAGAGAGGTAGAGGAAGACCAGAGAGGTAGAGGAAGACCAGAGAGGTAGAGGTAGAGGAAAACCAGAGAGGTAGAGGAAGACCAGAGAGGTAGAGGTAGAGGAAGACCAGAGAGGTAGAGGTAGAGGAAGACCAGAGAGGTAGAGGAAGACCAGAGAGGTAGAGGTAGAGGAAGACCAGAAAGGTAGAGGAAGACCAGAGAGATAGAGGTAGAGGAAGACCAGAGAGATAGAGGTAGAGGAAGACCAGAGAGGTATAGGAAGACCAGAGAGGTATAGGAAGACCAGAGAGGTAGAGGAAGACCAGAGAGGTAGAGGAAGACCAGAGAGATAGAGGTAGAAGAAGACCAGAGAGATAGAGGTAGAGGAAGACCAGAGAGGTAAAGGAAGACCAGAGAGGTAGGTAGAGGAAGACCAGAGAGGTAGAGGAAGACCAGAGAGGTAGAGGGAGACCAGAGAGGTAGAGGAAGACCAGAGAGGTAGAGGAAGACCAGAGAGGTAGAGGAAGACCAGAGAGGTAGAGGGAGACCAGAGAGGTAGAGGAAGACCAGAGAGGTAGAGGAAGACCAGAGAGGTAGAGGTAGAGGAAGACCAGAGAGGTAGAGGTAGAGGAAGACCAGAGAGGTAGAGGTAGAGGAAGACCAGGGAGGTAGAGGAAGACCAGAGAGGTAGAGGAAGACCAGAGAGATAGAGGTAGAGGAAGACCAGAGAGGTATAGGAAGACCAGAGAGGTAGAGGAAGACCAGAGAGGTAGAGGAAGACCAGAGAGATAGAGGTAGAGGAAGACCAGAGAGATAGAGGTAGAGGAAGACCAGAGAGGTAAAGGAAGACCAGAGAGGTAGGTAGAGGAAGACCAGAGAGGTAGAGGAAGACCAGAGAGGTAGAGGGAGACCAGAGAGGTAGAGGGAGACCAGAGAGGTAGAGGAAGACCAGAGAGGTAGAGGAAGACCAGAGAGGTAGAGGAAGACCAGAGAGGTAGAGGTAGAGGAAGACCAGAGAGGTAGGTAGAGGAAGACCAGAGAGGTAGAGGAAGACCAGAGAGGTAGAGGAAGACCAGAGAGGTAGAGGAAGACCAGAGAGGTAGAGGGAGACCAGAGAGGTAGAGGGAGACCAGAGAGGTAGAGGAAGACCAGAGAGGTAGAGGAAGACCAGAGAGGTAGAGGAAGACCAGAGAGGTAGAGGAAGACCAGAGAGGTAGAGGAAGACCAGAGAGGTAGAGGAAGACCAGAGAGATAGAGGTAGACCAGAGAGGTAGAGGAAGACCAGAGAGATAGAGGTAGAGGAAGACCAGAGAGGTAGAGGAAGACCAGAGAGGTAGAGGAAGACCAGAGAGGTAGAGGAAGACCAGAGAGGTAGAGGAAGACCAGAGAGGTAGAGGGAGACCAGAGAGATAGAGGTAGAGGAAGGCCAGAGAGATAGAGGTAGAGGAAGACCAGAGAGGTAGAGGAAGACCAGAGAGATAGAGGTAGACCAGAGAGGTAGAGGAAGACCAGAGAGATAGAGGTAGAGGAAGGCCAGAGAGGTAGAGGAAGGCCAGAGAGGTAGAGGAAGACCAGAGAGGTAGAGGAAGACCAGAGAGGTAGAGGAAGACCAGAGAGGTAGAAGAAGACCAGAGAGGTAGAGGAAGACCAGAGAGGTAGAGGGAGACCAGAGAGGTAGAGGGAGACCAGAGAGGTAGAGGGAGACCAGAGAGGTAGAGGGAGACCAGAGAGGTAGAGGTAGAGGAAGACCAGAGAGGCAGAGGTAGAGGAAGACCAGAGAGGTAGAGGAAGACCAGAGAGGTAGAGGAAGACCAGAGAGGTAGAGGTAGAGGAAAACCAGAGAGGTAGAGGAAGACCAGAGAGGTAGAGGAAGACCAGAGAGGTAGAGGTAGAGGAAGACCAGAGAGGTAGAGGAAGAACAGAGAGGTAGAGGAAGACCAGAGAGGTAGAGGTAGAGGAAGACCAGAAAGGTAGAGGAAGACCAGAGAGATAGAGGTAGAGGAAGACCAGAGAGATAGAGGTAGAGGAAGACCAGAGAGGTATAGGAAGACCAGAGAGGTAGAGGAAGACCAGAGAGGTAGAGGAAGACCAGAGAGATAGAGGTAGAGGAAGACCAGAGAGATAGAGGTAGAGGAAGACCAGAGAGGTAAAGGAAGACCAGAGAGGTAGAGGTAGACCAGAGAGGTAGAGGAAGACCAGAGAGGTAGAGGAAGACCAGAGAGGTAGAGGTAGAGGAAGACCAGAGAGGTAGGTAGAGGAAGACCAGAGAGGTAGAGGAAGACCAGAGAGGTAGAGGAAGACCAGAGAGGTAGAGGAAGACCAGAGAGGTAGAGGAAGACCAGAGAGGTAGAGGAAGACCAGAGAGGTAGAGGGAGACCAGAGAGGTAGAGGTAGAGGAAGACCAGAGAGGCAGAGGTAGAGGAAGACCAGAGAGGTAGAGGAAGACCAGAGAGGTAGAGGAAGACCAGAGAGGTAGAGGAAGACCAGAGAGGTAGAGGAAGACCAGAGAGGTAGAGGAAGACCAGAGAGGGAGAGGAAGACCAGAGAGGGAGAGGAAGACCAGAGAGGCAGAGGTAGAGGAAGACCAGAGAGGTAGAGGAAGACCAGAGAGGTAGAGGGAGACCAGAGAGGTAGAGGAAGACCAGAGAGGTAGAGGAAGACCAGAGAGGTAGAGGTAGAGGAAGACCAGAGGTAGAGGTAGAGGAAGACCAGAGAGGTAGAGGTAGAGGAAGACCAGGGAGGTAGAGGAAGACCAGAGAGGTAGAGGAAGACCAGAGAGGTAGAGGAAGACCAGAGAGGTAGAGGTAGAGGAAGACCAGAGAGGTAGAGGAAGACCAGAGAGGTAGAAGTAGAGGAAGACCAGAGAGGTAGAGGTAGAGGAAGACCAGGGAGGTAGAGGTAGAGGAAGACCAGGGAGGTAGAGGTAGAGGAAGACCAGGGAGGTAGAGGAAGACCAGAGAGGTAGAGGAAGACCAGAGAGGTAGAGGTAGAGGAAGACCAGAGAGGTAGAGGGAGACCAGAGAGGTAGAGGAAGACCAGAGAGGTAGAGGAAGACCAGAGAGGGAGAGGAAGACCAGAGAGGGAGAGGAAGACCAGAGAGGTAGAGGAAGACCAGAGAGGTAGAGGAAGACCAGAGAGGGAGAGGAAGACCAGAGAGGTAGAGGAAGACCAGAGAGGTAGAGGAAGACCAGAGAGGTAGAGGAAGACCAGAGAGGTAGAGGTAGAGGAAGACCAGAGAGGTAGAGGTAGAGGAAGGCCAGAGAGGTAGAGGAAGACCAGAGAGGTAGAGGTAGAGGAAGACCAGGGAGGTAGAGGAAGACCAGGGAGGTAGAGGTAGAGGAAGAACCCGTCTGTATCCTAAACTTTTCCCTGAATAGCGCACTACTGCAGCATGTCTGATTATAAATGGAAACTTTGAAATTCATGAGAAATGAGGAGATTATGAATGAATCAGAACAGCAGGGGGGGTTGAGATGTAAATATAACAACAGGATGTGGGGGGTTGAGATGTAAATATAACAGCAGGATGTGGGGGGTTGAGATGTAAATATAACAGCAGGATGTGGGGGGTTGAGATGTAAATATAACAGCAGGATGTGGGGGGTTGAGATGTAAATATAACAGGATGTGGGGAGGGGTTGAGAGATGTAAATATAACAGCAGGATGTGGGGGGGTTGAGATGTAAATATAACAGCAGGATGTGGGGGGTTGAGATGTAAATATAACAGCAGGATGTGGGGGGGGAGATGTAAATATAACAGCAGGATGTGGGGGGGTTGAGATGTAAATATAACAACAGGATGTGGGGGGTTGAGATGTAAATATAACAGCAGGATGTGGGGGGGTTGAGATGTAAATATAACAACAGGATGTGGGGGGTTGAGATGTAAATATAACAACAGGATGTGGGGGGTTGAGATGTAAATATAACAACAGGATGTGGGGGGGTTGAGATGTAAATATAACAGCAGGATGTGGGGGGGTTGAGATGTAAATATAACAGCAGGATGTGGGGGGGGTTGAGATGTAAATATAACAACAGGATGTGGGGGTTGAGATGTAAATATAACAGGATGTGGGGGGGTTGAGATGTAAATATAACAACAGGATGTGGGGGGGTTGAGATGTAAATATAACAGCAGGATGTGGGGGGTTGAGATGTAAATATAACAGGATGTGGGGGTTGAGATGTAAATATAACAACAGGATGTGGGGGGGTTGAGATGTAAATATAACAACAGGATGTGGGGGGGTTGAGATGTAAATATAACAACAGGATGTGGGGGGGTTGAGATGTAAATATAACAACAGGATGTGGGGGTTGAGATGTAAATATAACAACAGGATGTGGGGGGTTGAGATGTAAATATAACAACAGGATGTGGGGGAGGGGGTTGAGATGTAAATATAACAGGATGTGGGGGGGTTGAGATGTAAATATAACAACAGGATGTGGGGGTTGAGATGTAAATATAACAACAGGATGTGTGGGGGTTGAGATGTAAATATAACAACAGGATGTGGGGGGTTGAGATGTAAATATAACAGCAGGATGTGGGGGGGTTGAGATGTAAATATAACAACAGGATGTGGGGGGGTTGAGATGTAAATATAACAGCAGGATGTGGGGGGTTGAGATGTAAATATAACAGCAGGATGTGGGGGGGGTTGAGATGTAAATATAACAGCAGGATGTGGGGGGGGTTGAGATGTAAATATAACAACAGGATGTGGGGGGTTGAGATGTAAATATAACAGCAGGATGTGGGGGGGGTTGAGATGTAAATATAACAGCAGGATGTGGGGGGTTGAGATGTAAATATAACAGCAGGATGTGGGGGGGGGTTGAGATGTAAATATAACAGCAGGATGTGGGGGGGTTGAGATGTAAATATAACAACAGGATGTGGGGGTTGAGATTGAGATGTAAATATAACAGCAGGATGTGGGGGTTGAGATGTAAATATAACAGCAGGATGTGGGGGGTTGAGATGTAAATATAACAGCAGGATGTGGGGGGTTGAGATGTAAATATAACAACAGGATGTGGGGGGTTGAGATGTAAATATAACAGCAGGATGTGGGGGGGTTGAGATGTAAATATAACAACAGGATGTGGGGGGGGTTGAGATGTAAATATAACAGCAGGATGTGGGGGGTTGAGATGTAAATATAACAGCAGGATGTGGGGGGTTGAGATGTAAATATAACAGCAGGATGTGGGGGGGTTGAGATGTAAATATAACAGCAGGATGTGGGGTTGAGATGTAAATATAACAACAGGATGTGGGGGGGTTGAGATGTAAATATAACAACAGGATGTGGGGGTTGCAGGATGTGGGGGGTTGAGATGTAAATATAACAGCAGGATGTGGGGGGGGTTGAGATGTAAATATAACAGCAGGATGTGGGGGGGTTGAGATGTAAATATAACAACAGGATGTGGGGGGTTGAGATGTAAATATAACAGCAGGATGTGGGGGTTGAGATGTAAATATAACAGCAGGATGTGGGGGTTGAGATGTAAATATAACAGCAGGATGTGGGGGGGTTGAGATGTAAATATAACAGCAGGATGTGGGGGGTTGAGATGTAAATATAACAGCAGGATGTGGGGGTGGGGGATTGAGATGTAAATATAACAGTAGGATGTGGGGGGGGTTGAGATGTAAATACAACAACAGGATGTGGGGGGTTGAGATGTAAATACAACAACAGGATGTGGGGGTTGAGATGTAAATACAACAACAGGATGTGGGGGGTTGAGATGTAAATACAACAACAGGATGTGGGGGGTTGAGATGTAAATACAACAACAGGATGTGGGGTTGAGATGTAAATATAACAACAGGATGTGGGGGGTTGAGATGTAAATATAACAACAGGATGTGGGGGGTTGAGATGTAAATATAACAACAGGATGTGGGGGGGTTGAGATGTAAATATAACAACAGGATGTGGGGGGGGTTGAGATGTAAATATAACAGCAGGATGTGGGGGGTTGAGATGTAAATATAACAACAGGATGTGGGGGGGTTGAGATGTAAATATAACAACAGGATGTGGGGGGGTTGAGATGTAAATATAACAGCAGGATGTGGGGGGTTGAGATGTAAATATAACAGCAGGATGTGGGGGGGTTGAGATGTAAATATAACAACAGGATGTGGGGGGGTTGAGATGTAAATATAACAGCAGGATGTGGGGGGTTGAGATGTAAATATAACAGCAGGATGTGGGGGTTGAGATGTAAATATAACAGCAGGATGTGGGGGGTTGAGATGTAAATATAACAGCAGGATGTGGGGGGTTGAGATGTAAATATAACAACAGGATGTGGGGGGGGTTGAGATGTAAATATAACAACAGGATGTGGGGGGGGTTGAGATGTAAATATAACAACAGGATGTGGGGGGTTGAGATGTAAATATAACAGCAGGATGTGGGGGGTTGAGATGTAAATATAACAGCAGGATGTGGGGGGAGTTGAGATGTAAATATAACAACAGGATGTGGGGGGTTGAGATGTAAATATAACAACAGGATGTGGGGGGGTTGAGATGTAAATATAACAACAGGATGTGGGGGGTTGAGATGTAAATATAACAGCAGGATGTGGGGGGTTGAGATGTAAATATAACAGCAGGATGTGGGGATGTAAATATAACAGGGATGTTGAGATGTAAATATAACAGCAGGATGTGGGGGGGTTGAGATGTAAATATAACAGCAGGATGTGGGGGGTTGAGATGTAAATATAACAACAGGATGTGGGGTTGAGATGTAAATATAACAGCAGGATGTGGGGGGGTTGAGATGTAAATATAACAGCAGGATGTGGGGGGTTGAGATGTAAATATAACAGCAGGATGTGGGGGGGTTGAGATGTAAATATAACAGCAGGATGTGGGGGGTTGAGATGTAAATATAACAACAGGATGTGGGGGGGTTGAGATGTAAATATAACAGCAGGATGTGGGGGTTGAGATGTAAATATAACAGCAGGATGTGGGGGGTTGAGATGTAAATATAACAGCAGGATGTGGGGGGGGGTTGAGATGTAAATATAACAGCAGGATGTGGGGGGGTTGAGATGTAAATATAACAGTAGGATGTGGGGGGGTTGAGATGTAAATATAACAACAGGATGTGGGGGGTTGAGATGTAAATATAACAGGAGGATGTGGGGGGGGGTTGAGATGTAAATACAACAACAGGATGTGGGGGGGTTGAGATGTAAATACAACAACAGGATGTGGGGGGTTGAGATGTAAATATAACAGTAGGATGTGGGGGGGTTGAGATGTAAATACAACAACAGGATGTGGGGGGGTTGAGATGTAAATATAACAACAGGATGTGGGGGGTTGAGATGTAAATACAACAACAGGATGTGGGGGGTTGAGATGTAAATATAACAGCAGGATGTGGGGGGTTGAGATGTAAATACAACAACAGGATGTGGGGGGTTGAGATGTAAATATAACAACAGGATGTGGGGGGTTGAGATGTAAATATAACAACAGGATGTGGGGGTTGAGATGTAAATATAACAACAGGATGTGGGGGGGGTTGAGATGTAAATATAACAGCAGGATGTGGGGGGGGGTTGAGATGTAAATATAACAACAGGATGTGGGGGTTGAGATGTAAATATAACAACAGGATGTGGGGGGTTGAGATGTAAATATAACAACAGGATGTGGGGGTTGAGATGTAAATATAACAGGATGTGGGGGGGTTGAGATGTAAATATAACAACAGGTGGGGGTTGATGTGGATGGGGGGTTGAGATGTAAATATAACAGCAGGATGTGGGGGGGTTGAGATGTAAATATAACAACAGGATGTGGGGGGGTTGAGATGTAAATATAACAGCAGGATGTGGGGGGGTTGAGATGTAAATATAACAACAGGATGTGGGGTTGAGATGTAAATATAACAGCAGGATGTGGGGGTTGAGATGTAAATATAACAACAGGATGTGGGGGTTGAGATGTAAATATAACAGCAGGATGTGGGGGGGGGGTTGAGATGTAAATATAACAACAGGATGTGGGGGGTTGAGATGTAAATATAACAGCAGGATGTGGGGGGGTTGAGATGTAAATATAACAGCAGGATGTGGGGGGTTGAGATGTAAATATAACAGCAGGATGTGGGGGGGTTGAGATGTAAATATAACAGCAGGATGTGGGGGGTTGAGATGTAAATATAACAACAGGATGTGGGGGGTTGAGATGTAAATATAACAACAGGATGTGGGGGGGGGTTGAGATACAACAACAGGATGTGGGGGGGTTGAGATGTAAATATAACAGCAGGATGTGGGGGGTTGAGATGTAAATATAACAACAGGATGTGGGGGGTTGAGATGTAAATATAACAGCAGGATGTGGGGGGTTGAGATGTAAATATAACAGCAGGATGTGGGGGGTTGAGATGTAAATATAACAACAGGATGTGGGGGGGTTGAGATGTAAATATAACAGCAGGATGTGGGGGGGTTGAGATGTAAATATAACAACAGGATGTGGGGGTTGAGATGTAAATATAACAACAGGATGTGGGGGGTTGAGATGTAAATATAACAGCAGGATGTGGGGGTTGAGATGTAAATATAACAGCAGGATGTGGGGGGTTGAGATGTAAATATAACAGGATGTGGGGGGGGGGGGTTGAGGATGTGGGGGGGGTTGAGATGTAAATATAACAGGATGTGGAGGGGGTTGAGATGTAAATATAACAGGATGTGGGGGTTGAGATGTAAATATAACAACAGGATGTGGGTTGAGATGTAAATATAACAGCAGGATGTGGGGGGTTGAGATGTAAATATAACAACAGGATGTGGGGGGGGTTGAGATGTAAATATAACAACAGGATGTGGGGGGGTTGAGATGTAAATATAACAACAGGATGTGGGGGGGTTGAGATGTAAATATAACAGCAGGATGTGGGGGGGTTGAGATGTAAATATAACAACAGGATGTGGGGGGTTGAGATGTAAATATAACAGCAGGATGTGGGGGGTTGAGATGTAAATATAACAACAGGATGTGGGGGGGTTGAGATGTAAATATAACAGCAGGATGTGGGGTTGAGATGTAAATATAACAGCAGGATGTGGGATTGAGATGTAAATATAACAGCAGGATGTGGGGGGGTTGAGATGTAAATATAACAGGATGTGGGGGGGTTGAGATGTAAATATAACAGGATGTGGGGAGATGTTGAGATGTAAATATAACAGCAGGATGTGGGGGGGTTGAGATGTAAATATAACAGTAGGATGTGGGGGGGTTGAGATGTAAATATAACAACAGGATGTGGGGGGTTGAGATGTAAATATAACAACAGGATGTGGGGGTTGAGATGTAAATATAACAACAGGATGTGGGGGGTTGAGATGTAAATATAACAGCAGGATGTGGGGGGTTGAGATGTAAATATAACAACAGGATGTGGGGGGTTGAGATGTAAATATAACAACAGGATGTGGGGTGGGGGGGTGAGATGTAAATATAACAGCAGGATGTGGGGGGTTGAGATGTAAATATAACAGCAGGATGTGGGGGGGGTTGAGATGTAAATATAACAACAGGATGTGGGGGGGTTGAGATGTAAATATAACAACAGGATGTGGGGGGGGGTTGAGATGTAAATATAACAACAGGATGTGGGGGTTGAGATGTAAATATAACAACAGGATGTGGGGGGTTGAGATGTAAATATAACAACAGGATGTGGGGGGATGAGATGTAAATATAACAACAGGATGTGGGGGGGTTGAGATGTAAATATAACAACAGGATGTGGGGGGTTGAGATGTAAATATAACAACAGGATGTGGGGGTTGAGATGTAAATATAACAACAGGATGTGGGGGTTGAGATGTAAATATAACAGGATGTGGGGGGTTGAGATGTAAATATAACAACAGGATGTGGGGGGTTGAGATGTAAATATAACAACAGGATGTGGGGGGGGTTGAGATGTAAATATAACAACAGGATGTGGGGGGGTTGAGATGTAAATATAACAACAGGATGTGGGGGGTTGAGATGTAAATATAACAACAGGATGTGGGGGGTTGAGATGTAAATATAACAACAGGATGTGGGGGGGTTGAGATTAAATATAACAACAGGATGTAAATAAATAAACAACAGGATGTGGGGGGGGTTGAGATGTAAATATAACAGGATGTGGGGGGGTTGAGATGTAAATATAACAACAGGATGTGGGGGGGGTTGAGATGTAAATATAACAGCAGGATGTGGGGGGGTTGAGATGTAAATATAACAACAGGATGTGGGGGGTTTGAGATGTAAATATAACAGCAGGATGTGGGGGGTTGAGATGTAAATATAACAGCAGGATGTGGGGGTTGAGATGTAAATATAACAACAGGATGTGGGGGTTGAGATGTAAATATAACAACAGGATGTGGGGGGGTTGAGATGTAAATATAACAACAGGATGTGGGGGGTTGAGATGTAAATATAACAGCAGGATGTGGGGGGTTGAGATGTAAATATAACAGCAGGATGTGGGGGTTGAGATGTAAATATAACAACAGGATGTGGGGGGGGTTGAGATGTAAATATAACAGCAGGATGTGGGGGGGGTTGAGATGTAAATATAACAGCAGGATGTAAATATAACAGGATGGGGGGTTGAGATGTAAATATAACAGCAGGATGTGGGGGGGGTTGAGATGTAAATATAACAGGAGGATGTAAATATAACAGCAGGATGTGGGTTGAGATGTAAATATAACAACAGGATGTGGGGGGGGGGGTTGAGATGTAAATATAACAACAGGATGTGGGGGGTTGAGATGTAAATATAACAACAGGATGTGGGGGGGTTGAGATGTAAATATAACAGCAGGATGTGGGGGGGTTGAGATGTAAATATAACAACAGGATGTGGGGGGTTGAGATGTAAATATAACAGCAGGATGTGGGGGGGGTTGAGATGTAAATATAACAACAGGATGTGGGGGGGTTGAGATGTAAATATAACAGGATGTGGGGGGGGTTGAGATGTAAATATAACAGCAGGATGTGGGGGGGTTGAGATGTAAATATAACAGCAGGATGTGGGGGGTTGAGATGTAAATATAACAACAGGATGTGGGGGGGGGTTGAGATGTAAATATAACAGCAGGATGTGGGGGGGTTGAGATGTAAATATAACAACAGGATGTGGGGGGTTGAGATGTAAATATAACAGCAGGATGTGGGGGGGTTGAGATGTAAATATAACAGCAGGATGTGGGATGGGGGTTGAGATGTAAATATAACAGCAGGATGTGGGGGTTGAGATGTAAATATAACAGCAGGATGTGGGGGGGTTGAGATGTAAATATAACAACAGGATGTGGGGTTGAGATTGATGATGTAAATATAACAGCAGGATGTGGGGGGGGTTGAGATGTAAATATAACAGGGATGTGGGGGGGGTTGAGATGTAAATATAACAGGAGGATGTGGGGGGGGGTTGAGATGTAAATATAACAACAGGATGTGGGGGAGATGTTGGATGATGTAAATATAACAGCAGGATGTGGGGGGTTGAGATGTAAATATAACAGCAGGATGTGGGGGGTTGAGATGTAAATATAACAGGATGTGGGGGTTGAGATGTAAATATAACAACAGGATGTGGGGGGGTTGAGATGTAAATATAACAGCAGGATGTGGGGGGGGGAGTTGAGATGTAAATATAACAGCAGGATGTGGGGGGGTTGAGATGTAAATATAACAGCAGGATGTGGGGGGGTTGAGATGTAAATATAACAGCAGGATGTGGGGGGTTGAGATATAACAGTTGAAATATAAATATAACAGGATGTGGGGGGGTTGAGATGTAAATATAACAGCAGGATGTGGGGGGGTTGAGATGTAAATATAACAGCAGGATGTGGGGGGTTGAGATGTAAATATAACAACAGGATGTGGGGGGAGGTTGAGATGTAAATATAACAACAGGATGTGGGGGGGTTGAGATGTAAATATAACAGCAGGATGTGGGGGGGTTGAGATGTAAATATAACAGCAGGATGTGGGGGGGTTGAGATGTAAATATAACAGCAGGATGTGGGGGGAGGGTTGAGATGTAAATATAACAGGGATGTGGGGGGTTGAGATGTAAATATAACAACAGGATGTGGGGGGGGTTGAGATGTAAATATAACAACAGGATGTGGGGGGTTGAGATGTAAATATAACAACAGGATGTGGGGGTTGAGATGTAAATATAACAGGGATGTGGGGGGGTTGAGATGTAAATATAACAGGGATGTGGATGGGGGGGTTGAGATGTAAATATAACAACAGGATGTGGGGGGTTGAGATGTAAATATAACAACAGGATGTGGGGGGGTTGAGATGTAAATATAACAGCAGGATGTGGGGGGTTGAGATGTAAATATAACAACAGGATGTGGGGGGATGTTTGAGATGTAAATATAACAGCAGGATGTGGGGGGGGTTGAGATGTAAATATAACAGGATGTGGGGGGTTGAGATGTAAATATAACAGGATGTGGGATTGAGATGTAAATATAACAACAGGATGTGGGGGGAGATGTTGAGATGTAAATATAACAGCAGGATGTGGGGGAGATGTAAAAATATAACAGCAGGATTGAGAGATGTAAATATAACAACAGGATGTGGGGGTTGAGATGTAAATATAACAGCAGGATGTGGGGGTTGAGATGTAAATATAACAACAGGATGTGGGGGGGTTGAGATGTAAATATAACAGGAGGATGTAGGGGGTTGAGATGTAAATATAACAGCAGGATGTGGGGGGGTTGAGATGTAAATATAACAGCAGGATGTGGGGGGTTGAGATGTAAATATAACAGCAGGATGTGGGGGGGGTTGAGATGTAAATATAACAGCAGGATGTGGGGGGGGTTGAGATGTAAATATAACAACAGGATGTGGGGGGGGTTGAGATGTAAATATAACAACAGGATGTGGGGGTTGAGATGTAAATATAACAACAGGATGTGGGGGGTTGAGATGTAAATATAACAGCAGGATGTTGAGATGTAAATAACAGCAGGATTGAGATGTAAATATAACAACAGGATGTGGGGGGTTGAGATGTAAATATAACAACAGGATGTGGGGGGTTGAGATGTAAATATAACAGCAGGATGTGGGGGTTGAGATGTAAATATAACAGCAGGATGTGGGGGGGTTGAGATGTAAATATAACAGCAGGATGTGGGGGTTGAGATGTAAATATAACAGCAGGATGTGGGGGGGTTGAGATGTAAATATAACAGCAGGATGTGGGGGGGGGGTTGAGATGTAAATATAACAGCAGGATGTGGGGGGTTGAGATGTAAATATAACAGCAGGATGTGGGGGGTTGAGATGTAAATATAACAACAGGATGTGGGGATGGGGGTTGAGATGTAAATATAACAGCAGGATGTGGGGGGTTGAGATGTAAATATAACAGCAGGATGTGGGGGTTGAGATGTAAATATAACAGCAGGATGTGGGGGTTGAGATGTAAATATAACAGGATGTGGGGGGTTGAGATGTAAATATAACAGGATGTGGGGGGGGTTGAGATGTAAATACAACAACAGGATGTGGGGGGGTTGAGATGTAAATATAACAACAGGATGTGGGGGGGTTGAGATGTAAATATAACAGCAGGATGTGGGGGGGTTGAGATGTAAATATAACAGCAGGATGTGGGGGGTTGAGATGTAAATATAACAGCAGGATGTGGGGGGGTTGAGATGTAAATATAACAGCAGGATGTGGGGGGGGGTTGCGATGTAAATATAACAGCAGGATGTGGGGGGGGGGGGGGGTTGAGTTATAAATTTAAACAACGAATCCTCCACTGTTCCCCTGAACCGGCAGTTACCCACTGTTCCTAGACCAGTTAACCCACTGTTCCTAGACCAGTTAACCCACTGTTCCTAGACCAGTTAACCCACTGTTCCTAGACCAGTTAACCCCACTGTTCCTAGACCAGTTAACCCACTGTTCCTAGACCAGTTAACCCACTGTTCCTAGGCCAGTTAACCCACTGTTCCTAGGCCAGTTAACCCACTGTTCCTATACCAGTTAACCCACTGTTCCTAGACCAGTTAACCCACTGTTCCTAGACCAGTTAACCCACTGTTCCTAGACCAGTTAACCCACTGTTCCTAGACCAGTTAACCCACTGTTCCTAGACCAGTTAACCCACTGTTCCTAGGCCAGTTAACCCACTGTTCCTAGGCCAGTTAACCCACTGTTCCTATACCAGTTAACCCACTGTTCCTAGACCAGTTAACCCACTGTTCCTAGACCAGTTAACCCACTGTTCCTAGACCAGTTAACCCACTGTTCCTAGACCAGTTAACCCACTGTTCCTAGACCAGTTAACCCACTGTTCCTAGACCAGTTAACCCACTGTTCCTAGACCAGTTAACCCACTGTTCCTAAACCAGTTAACCCACTGTTCCTAGACCAGTTACCCCACTGTTCCTAGACCAGTTAACCCACTGTTCCTCGGTAGGCCGTCATTGTAAATAAGAATTTGTTCTTAACTGACTTGCCTAGTAAAATAAAGGCTAAAATAAGACTCTGTGTCTGTTAGCGACTATAACTCTGTGTGTTAGCAGCTATAGCTCTGTGTTTCGTGTGTTAGCAGCTATAGCTCTGTGTGTTAGCAGCTATAACTCTGTGTGTTAGCAGCTATAACTCTGTGTGTTAGCAGCTATAACTCTGCGTGTTAGCAGCTATAACTCTGCGCGTGTTAGCAGCTATAACTCTGCGCGTGTTAGCAGCTATAACTCTGCGCGTGTTAGCAGCTATAACTCTGCGCGTGTTAGCAGCTATAACTCTGCGCGTGTTAGCAGCTATAACGCGCAGAGTTATAGCTGCTAACTGGCCTGGGCCCTAGGACCATGTCCCAGGACTACCTGACATGATGACTCCTTGCTGTCCCCAGTCCACCTGGCCATGCTGCTGCTCCAGTTTCAACTGTTCTGCCTTACTATTATTCAACCATGCTGGTCATTTATGAACATTTGAACATCTTGGCCACGTTCTGTTATAATCTCCACCGGCACAGCCAGAATGGGACTGGCCACCCACATATGCTCTCTCTAATTCTCTCTTTCTTTCTCTCTCTCGGGAGGACCTGGAGCCCTAGGACCGTGCCCCAGATGACTACCTGACATGATGACTCCTTGCTGTCCCCATCCACCTGACTGTGCTGCTGCTCCAGTTTCAACTGTTCTGCCTTATTATTATTAACATACCATGCTGGTCATTTATGAACATTTGAACATCTTGGTCATGTTCTGTTATAATCTCTACCCGGCACAGCCAGAAGAGGACTGGCCACCCCACAGGATGGCCTGGTTCCTCTCTAGGTTTCTTCCTAGGTTTTGGCCTTTCTAGGGAGTTTTTCCTAGCCACCGTGCTTTTAAACCTGCATTGTTTGCTGTTTGGGGTTTTAGGCTGGGTTTCTGTACAGCACTTTGAGATATCAGCTGATGTACGAAGGCTATATAAATAAATTTGATTTGATTTGATTTGATTTATAACTCTGCGCGTGTTAGCAGCTATAACTCTGCGCGTGTTGAGATGCTATAACTCTGCGCGTGTTAGCAGTAAATATAACTCTGCGCGTGTTAGCATAACTTTCGCTATAACTCTGCGCGTGTTGAGAGCTATAACTCTGCGCGTTGTTAAATATAACAACTATAACTCTGCGCGTGTTGGCAGCTGTAACTCCTGCGCGTGTTGAGCAGCTATAACTCTGCGCGGGTTGAGATGTAAAAATATAACTCTGTGCGCGTTAGATGCTATAACTCTGCGGGGTTAGCAGTAATAACTCTGCGGGCGTTAGATGTAAATACAACTCTGTGGGCGTTAGCAGCTATAACTCTGCGCGCGTTAGCAGCTATAACTCTGCTATAACTCGTGTTAGCAGCTATAACTCTGTGCGTTAGCAGGTATAACTCTGTGGGTTAGCATGTTAATATAACTCTCTTAGCAGCTATAACTCTGTGGGTTAGATAACTCTGTAAAGCTATAACTCTGTGCCTGTTAGCAGCTATAACTCAGGATGCTCTATGTTAGCAGCTATAACTCTGTGCGTGTTAGCTATAACTCTATAACTCTGTGTGTTAGCAGCTATAACTCTGTGTGTTACAGCTATAACTCTGTGCCTGTTGAGCAGCTATAACTCTGTGCCTGTTAGCAGCTATAACTCTGGATGTGTTGAGATGTAAATACAACAGCAGGATGTCTTGAGAGCTATAACAGGATGTGTGTGTTAGCAGCTATAACTCTGTGTGTTAGCAGCTATAACTCTGTGGGGGGTTAATGTAAATACAACAGCTAACTCTACTTGGCGCGTTGAATGTAAATATAACAGCAGGATGTTTGCAGCTATAACTCTGGGTGTTGAAGATATAAATATAACAGGATGTGGGTGTTAGAGCTATAACTCTGGATGTGTTAGCTATAACTCTGCAGGATGTTTGAGCAGCTATAACTCTGCGTGTTAGCAGCTATAACTCTGCGTGTTAGCAGCTATAACTCTGCGTGTTAGCAGCTATAACTCTGCGTGTTAGCAGCTATAACTCTGCGTGTTAGCAGCTATAACTCTGCGTGTTAGCAGCTATAACTCTGCGTGTTAGCAGCTATAACTCTGCGCTGTTAGCAGCTATAACTCTGTGTGTGTTAGCAGCTATAACTCTGTGTGTGTTAGCAGCTATAACTCTGTGTGTTAGCAGCTATAACTCTGTGTGTGTTAGCAGGTATAACTCTGTGTGTGTTAGCAGGTATAACTCTGGGTGTTAGCAGCTATAACTCTGCGTGTTAGCAGCTATAACTCTGCGTGTTAGCAGCTATAACTCTGTGTCCTAGCAGCTATAACTCTGTGCGTGTTAGCAGCTATAACTCTGTGCGTGTTAGCAGCTATAACTCTGTGCGTGTTAGCAGCTATAACTCTGTGCGTGTTAGCAGCTATAACTCTGCGCGTTAGCAGCTATAACTCTGTTCCCTGCCAGTTAACCCTATGCAGCTATAACTCTGTGCCTGTTAGCAGCTATAACTCTGTGCCCGTTAGCAGCTATAACTCTGTGCGTGTTAGCAGCTATAACTCTGTGTGTTAGCAGCTATAACTCTGTGTGTTAGCAGCTATAACTCTGTGCCTGTTAGCAGCTATAACTCTGTGCCTGTTAGCAGCTATAACTCTGTGCCTGTTAGCAGCTATAACTCTGTGCCTGTTAGCAGCTATAACTCTGTGTGTTAGCAGCTATAACTCTGCGTGTTAGCAGCTATAACTCTGTGTGTTAGCAGCTATAACTCTGTGTGTTAGCAGCTATAACTCTGTGTGTTAGCAGCTATAACTCTGTGTGTGTTAGCAGCTATAACTCTGCGTGTTAGCAGCTATAACTCTGCGTGTTAGCAGCTATAACTCTGCGTGTTAGCAGCTATAACTCTGCGTGTTAGCAGCTATAACTCTGCGTGTTAGCAGCTATAACTCTGCGTGTTAGCAGCTATAACTCTGCGTGTTAGCAGCTATAACTCTGTGTGTGTTAGCAGCTATAACTCTGTGTGTGTTAGCAGCTATAACTCTGTGTGTTAGCAGCTATAACTCTGTGTGTGTTAGCAGGTATAACTCTGGGTGTTAGCAGGTATAACTCTGTGTGTGTTAGCAGGTATAACTCTGGGTGTTAGCAGCTATAACTCTGTGTGTTAGCAGCTATAACTCTGGGTGTTAGCAGCTATAACTCTGGGTGTTAGCAGCTATAACTCTGGGTGTTAGCAGCTATAACTCTGGGTGTTAGCAGCTATAACTCTGGGTGTTAGCTATAACTCTGCGCTAGTGTTAGCAGCTATAACTCTGTGTGTTAACTCTGGGTGTTAGCAGCTATAACTCTGTGTTAGCAGCTATAACTCTGGAGTGTTAGCAGCTATAACTCTGGAGGTGTTAGTATAACTCTGGGTGTTAGCAGCTATAACTCTGGGTGTTAGCAGCTATAACTCTGTGTTAGCAGCTATAACTCTGGGTGTTAGCAGCTATAACTCTGGGCCCGTTAGCAGCTATAACTCTGTGTGTTAGCTATAACTCTGTGTGTTAGCAGCTATAACTCTGTGTGTTATATAACTCTGTGTGTTAGCAGCTATAACTCTGTGCAGCTATAACTCTGTGTGTTAGCAGCTATAACTCTGTGTGTTAGCAGCTATAACTCTGTGTGTTAGCAGCTATAACTCTGTGTGTTAGCAGCTATAACTCTGTGTGTTAGCAGCTATAACTCTGTGTGTTAGCAGCTATAACTCTGTGTGTTAGCAGCTATAACTCTGTGTGTTAGCAGCTATAACTCTGTGCGTGTTAGCAGCTATAACTCTGTGTGTGTTAGCAGCTATAACTCTGTGTGTGTTAGCAGCTATAACTCTGTGTGTTAGCAGCTATAACTCTGTGTGTGTTAGCAGCTATAACTCTGTGTGTTAGCAGCTATAACTCTGTGTGTTAGCAGCTATAACTCTGGGTGTTAGCAGCTATAACTCTGTGTGTTAGCAGCTATAACTCTGTGTGTGTTAGCAGCTATAACTCTGGGTGTTAGCAGCTATAACTCTGGGTGTTAGCAGCTATAACTCTGGGTGTTAGCAGCTATAACTCTGGGTGTTAGCAGCTATAACTCTGGGTGTTAGCAGCTATAACTCTGGGTGTTAGCAGCTATAACTCTGGGTGTTAGCAGCTATAACTCTGCAGCTATAACTCTGTGTGTGTTAGCAGCTATAACTCTGTGTGTTAGCAGCTATAACTCTGTGTGTGTTAGCAGCTATAACTCTGTGCGTGTTAGCAGCTATAACTCTGTGCGTGTTAGCAGCTATAACTCTGTGCGTGTTAGCAGCTATAACTCTGCGTGTTAGCAGCTATAACTCTGCGTGTTAGCAGCTATAACTCTGCGTGTTAGCAGCTATAACTCTGCGTGTTAGCAGCTATAAATCTGCGCGTTAGCAGCTATAACTCTGCGCGTTAGCAGCTATAACTCTGTGCGTGTTAGCAGCTATAACTCTGTGCGTGTTAGCAGCTATAACTCTGTGTGTGTTAGCAGCTATAACTCTGTGTGTGTTAGCAGCTATAACTCTGTGGTGTTAGCAGCTATAACTCTGTGTGTGTTAGCAGCTATAACTCTGTGTGTTAGCAGCTATAACTCTGTGTGTGTTAGCAGCTATAACTCTGCGTGTTAGCAGCTATAACTCTGTGTGTTAGCAGCTATAACTCTGGGTGTTAGCAGCTATAACTCTGGGTGTTAGCAGCTATAACTCTGGGTGTTAGCAGCTATAACTCTGGGTGTTAACTCTGTGCAGCTATAACTCTGTGCGTGTTAGCAGCTATAACTCTGGGTGTTAGCAGCTATAACTCTGTGCGTGTTAGCAGCTATAACTCTGGGTGTTAGCAGCTATAACTCTGGGTGTTAGCAGCTATAACTCTGGGTGTTAGCAGCTATAACTCTGGGTGTTAGCAGCTATAACTCTGGGTGTTAGCAGCTATAACTCTGGGTGTTAGCAGCTATAACTCTGGGTGTTAGCAGCTATAACTCTGTGCGTGTTATGCCTTCTTTCTGTGTGTTAGCTATAACTCTCATGTTGTGTGTTAACAGCTATAACTCTGTGTGTGTAGCAGCTATAACTCTGTGTGTTTAGCTATAACTCTGTGTGTTAGCAGCTATAACTCTGCGTTTACTGCTATAACTCTGTGTGTTAGCAGCTATAACTCTGTGTGTTAGCAGCTATAACTCTGTGTGTTAGCAGCTATAACTCTGTGTGTTCTGCTCTAGCAGCTATAACTCTGTGTGTTGCCTTATAACTCTGTGTGTGTTACAGCTATAACTCTGTGTGTGTTAGCAGCTATAACTCTGGTGTGTGTTAGCAGCTATAACTCTGTGTGTTAGCAGCTATAACTCTGTGTGTGTTAGCAGCTATAACTCTGTGTGTTAGCAGCTATAACTCTGTGTGTTAGCAGCTATAACTCTGCGTGTTAGCAGCTATAACTCTGCGTGTTAGCAGCTATAACTCTGCGTGTTAGCAGCTATAACTCTGTGTGTTAGCAGCTATAACTCTGTGTGTTAGCAGCTATAACTCTGTGTGTGTTAGCAGCTATAACTCTGTGTGTTAGCAGCTATAACTCTGTGTGTTAGCAGCTATAACTCTGGGTGTTAGCAGCTATAACTCTGTGTGTGTTAGCAGCTATAACTCTGTGTGTGTTAGCAGCTATAACTCTGTGTGTTAGCAGCTATAACTCTGTGTGTTAGCAGCTATAACTCTGTGTGTGTTAGCAGCTATAACTCTGTGTGTTAGCAGCTAGCTGTTATAAACTCTGTGCGTGTTTAATATAACTCTGTGTGTTAGCAGCTATAACTCTAGGTTAGCTATAACTCTGTTAGCAGCTATAACTCTGTGTGTTAGCAGCTATAACTCTGTGTGTTAGCAGCTATAACTCTGTGTGTTAGCAGCTATAACTCTGTGTGTTAGCAGCTATAACTCTGTGTGTTAGCAGCTATAACTCTGTGTGTTAGCAGCTATAACTCTGTGTGTTAGCAGCTATAACTCTGTGTGTTAGCAGCTATAACTCTGGGTGTTAGCAGCTATAACTCTGGGTGTTAGCAGCTATAACTCTGTGTGTGTTAGCAGCTATAACTCTGCGCGTTAGCAGCTATAACTCTGCGCGTTAGCAGCTATAACTCTGCGCGTTAGCAGCTATAACTCTGCGCGTTTAGCAGCTATAACTCTGCGCGTGTTAGCAGCTATAACTCTGTGTGTTAGCAGCTATAACTCTGTGTGTTAGCAGCTATAACTCTGTGTGTTAGCAGCTATAACTCTGTGTGTTAGCAGCTATAACTCTGTGCGCGTTAGCAGCTATAACTCTGGGTGTTAGCAGCTATAACTCTGGGTGTTAGCAGCTATAACTCTGGGTGTGTTAGCAGCTATAACTCTGTGTGTGTTAGCAGCTATAACTCTGTGTGTTAGCAGCTATAACTCTGTGTGTGTTAGCAGCTATAACTCTGCGTGTTAGCAGCTATAACTCTGTGTGTTAGCAGCTATAAATCTGCGCGTTAGCAGCTATAACTCTGCGCGTTAGCAGCTATAACTCTGTGCGTGTTAGCAGCTATAACTCTGTGTGTGTTAGCAGCTATAACTCTGTGTGTGTTAGCAGCTATAACTCTGTGTGTAACGCTTAACTGGCAGCTATAACTCTGTGTGTTAGCAGCTATAACTCTGCGCCTGTTAGCAGCTATAACTCTGCGCCTGTTAGCAGCTATAACTCTGCGCCTGTTAGCAGCTATAACTCTGCGTGTTAGCAGCTATAACTCTGCGTGTTAGCAGCTATAACTCTGTGCGTGTTAGCAGCTATAACTCTGTGCGTGTTAGCAGCTATAACTCTGTGTGCGTCCTGAATAATGGAAGAATGCTTTGCAGAAGTAAAGAACTCTGTTCTGTGAGATGGTCAATATTCCTGTTGCCATCAACTAAAAGCTCTCTTGGCAAAAAAAAAACAAGAAACAAATGTCTGATTTCCTCCTAATCAATTCTTAATGATGACTCCATTCTTCACTTTAGAGACACGATGTCAATGGAAGCATGTTTAGTCAAATCAGTGAAAGTTTAGGGTGCAGAGAGAGAGAGAGAGACCAGCGGCGTTGCCCGTCGTTGTTGTGAGAAATACAGAAACACTGAAATAAATCAACAAGAGAACAAATCATGAGACCTTCACTTCAACCTTCCAAGAATTACAATTCAA
>NW_027040167.1:0-45000 GCF_034236695.1 Oncorhynchus nerka
GTAGTTATGGTATGACAGTAATGATAATATCAACCTTTATCCAACATAAAGAGCTGGCTGTAGTGTAGTTTAGTGTAGTTATGGTATGACAGTAATGATAATATCTGCAGTTTACATCATCTAACCTCCTCACTGTTAAACACATTTCCCCTATGGTGGGGATTCAGTTAGCCAGCGCCCCTCGTATGGTCATGGATTCTCTCTCACACACACACACACACACACACACACACACACACACACACACACACACACACACACACACACACACACACACACACACACACACACACACACACACACACATACACACACACACACACACACACACACACACACACACACACACAGTGCCAGGATCCTATCGACAGGCTCTCTCTTTGAAAGTCATCCAAAACAAAGACAGTTTGGGTTTCACCAAAAACAAAGAGAGAGCGAGAGGGAGGAAAAGAGAGAGGGAGAGAGAGAGAGCGGAAAAGAGAGAGGGAGAGAGAGAGAGAGGGAGGAAAGGAGAGAGTGAGAAAGAGAGAGAGAGATGGAGCATGCAGGTCTATTGTTTGTTTGTGTGTGTGTGTGTGTGTGTGTGTGTGTGTGTGTGTGTGTGTGTGTGTGTGTGTGTGTGTGCGTGCGTGTTTGTGTGTGTGTGTGTGTGTGTGTGTGTGTGTGTGTGTGTGTGTGTGTGTGTGTGTGTGTGTGTGTGTGTGTGTGTGTGTGTGTGTGTGTGTGTGTGTGTGTGGGTGATTTGTGTCCTGGTTTATTGGGTTGATCCTCGGTGCGACCCTTATTCAACCCAGCTATGATAGCTAGTGACAGAGAGGAGATGTATGGGCTGGCTTGTCCAAACATGGATTAACTCTGGCCTTTCATATAGGCTCAGTCAATACCACTTACCCTTACGCACACACACAAGCACAACAGCAGCCGGCACACATACACACGAAGATGGATGGGCACAGTAGTGAAGTTTAGGGTTTCACTGATGACTTTTGGGATGGGGGGACGATCGGGAGGAGGGAAAGCGGGAGGGGTGAAGGAGTCTATAATGGTGCAGAGAGACTAGAGAGAGGAGTAAAACGAGTGATGAAGAAGGAAGAGGGAGGGGTGAAGGAGTCTATAATGGTGCAGAGAGACTAGAGAGAGGAGTACAACGAGTGATGAAGAAGGAAGAGGGAGGGGTGAAGGAGTCTATAATGGTGCAGAGAGACTAGAGAGAGGAGTAAAACGAGTGATGAAGAAGGAAGAGGGAGGGGTGAAGGAGTCTATAATGGTGCAGAGAGACTAGAGAGAGGAGTAAAACGAGTGATGAAGAAGGAAGAGGGAGGGGTGAAGGAGTCTATAATGGTGCAGAGAGACTAGAGAGAGGAGTACAACGAGTGATGAAGAAGGAGGGGGGGAAGGGGAAGGAGGGGAGAAGGGAAGGGAAGGAGAGAAGGAATGGAAGAAGGGAGTGTTGAGGAAAGGAAGGGAGGAAGGGAGGTGTGAGGGAAGGAGATAAGGGAGGGAGGGAGATAAGGAAGGGAGGAAGGGAAGGAGAGAAGGAAGGGGAAGGGAGGGGTGAAGTACGGAGAGAAGGAGAGAAGGAAGGGGAAAAGGCAGGGGTGACGGAAAGAGAGATGGAAGGGAGGAAAGGAAGGAGAGAAGGAAGGGAGGAATGGAAGGAGAAGGCAGGGGTGAAGTACGGAGAGGAGAGAAGGAGAGAAGGAGAGAAGGAAGAGGGGAAGGCAGGGGTGACGGAAAGAGAGATGGGAGGAAAGGAGGAAAAAGGGAGAGAGATGGATGGAGGAAGAGTCCCAAAAGGATGGTGGGATGAAGGGAGGAGAAAAGTAGAGAGAAGGAGTATTCTGCAGGGGGCTTGTTATTTCTACTGGGATTGATGACCCCTGACACCCTGGACATAGTATCTATGAAGTCTGCTAGCCTGAAGAACACACACATACAGGTGGTCCCCCGGCTACAGATGCCCGTACTACGGTGGAGGGGATCAATCAAGTGAACACACACCAACAACATTCTGTGCCTCTGCCAGGGCTTGGCTGTGAGGCAGAAGTTAACACTGTAGAGAGAGAGAGAGAGAGAGAGAGCGAGAGAGTGAGAGAGAGAGAGCGAGAGAGAGAGAGAGTGAGATGCTACCCACTCTCCTGGACCACTGCCCAGACCTGGGAACCATAGGGGAGCTGTCAAACACACATATACACACACACACACACACAAACATACATACATACACACACGTACATGCATGGACTTGGACTGCAAAATGACGGGTGTGGGATGAACCTCTCTCGCTCTGTCTCTCTCTGTTTCTGGAAGACTGCCAATACCAGCTCTCCCACACTGCCTTGCCCCACTCATTTCATTAGTTAACTGAAATCCACACCGTGTGTGTGTGTGTACGTCCGTGTGTGTGTGTGTGTATGTGCGTTGGTGTCCATGTGCACATGTGTGTGTGAGAGTTAATCTGCCTTAACCTGCCAGCCCAGAGTAAATGATATGACCTGTTGTTATTTATCCTACATGTATCAGCCAGCCCAGAGTAAATTATATGACCTGTTGTTATTTATCCTACATGTATCAGCCAGCCCAGAGTAAATGATATGACCTGTTGTTATTTATCCTACATGTATCTGGCAGCCCAGAGTAAATGATATGACCTGTTGTTATTTGTCCTACATGTATCAGCCAGCCCAGAGTAAATGATACCTGTTGTTATTTATCCTACATGTATCAGCCAGCCCAGAGTAAATGATACCTGTTGTTATTTATCCTACATGTATATGCCAGCCCAGAGTAAATGATACAACCTGTAGTTATTTATCCTACATGTACTGTATCAGCCAGCCCAGAGTAAATGATATGACCTCTTGTTATTTATCCTACATGTATCTGCCAGCCCAGAGTAAATGATACCTGTTGTTATTTATCCTACATGAACCTGCCAGCCCAGAGTAAATGATACCAGTTGTTATTTATCCTACATGTACTGTATCAGCCAGACCAGAGTAATTGATACCTGTTGTTATTTATCCTACATGTACTGTATCAGCCAGCCCAGAGTAAATGATACCTGTTGTTATTTATCCTACATGAACCTGCCAGCCCAGAGTAAATGATACCTGTTGTTATTTATCCTACATATACTGTATCAGCCAGCCCAGAGTAAATGATACCTGTTGTTATTTATCCTACATGAACCTGCCAGTCCAGAGTAAATGATATGACCTGTTGTTATTTATCCTACACGTGTTGCAGATATTTTACGCAATTATAAATATGGCTTCAAAATGCTGAAAATCTGATTTCCCCGTAGCTGATCACTGTCTGCAGCCGACTGTGATCGTAGTGTAATGAAACAGGCAGGGTGAGCTCGTTGTGGTCGGCGTACCCCCAACCTTCTGCTCTTAGCGTGGCATCGACTGTGATCGTAGTGTAATGAAACAGGCAGGGTGAGCTCGTTGTGGTCGGCGTACCCCCAACCTTCTGCTCTTAGCGTGGCATCGACTGTGCCACAAAAGGATGCTGAAGTGGTAACGTTGATATCCACCTTCATCACCACACGGCCGATACAGTTCAACATTGTTTGAGTTAATTCTATGAGGGGGAGGTGTTCCATTGATTTGACAGTAAAGAGGTGTGTCATTTGATTTGACAGTAAAGAGGAGTGTCATTTGATTTGACAGGAAAGAGGAGTGTCATTTGATTTGACAGTAAAGAGGAGTGTCATTTGATTTGACAGTAAAGGGGAGTGTCATTTGATTTGACAGTAAAGGGGAGTGTCATTTGATTTGACAGTAAAGGGGAGTGTCATTTGATTTGACAGTAAAGGGGAGTGTCATTTGATTTGACAGTAAAGAGGAGTGTCATTTGATTTGACAGTAAAAGGAGTGTAATTTGATTTGACAGTAAAGGGGAGTGTCATTTGATTTGACAGTAAAGGGGAGTGTCATTTGATTTGACAGTAAAGGGGAGTGTCATTTGATTTGACAGTAAAGGGGAGTGTCATTTGATTTGACAGTAAAGGGGAGTGTCATTTGATTTGACAGTAAAGGGGAGTGTCATTTGATTTGACAGTAAAGGGGAGTGTCATTTGATTTGACAGTAAAGGGGAGTGTCATTTGATTTGACAGTAAAGGGGAGTGTCATTTGATTTGACAGTAAAGGGGAGTGTCATTTGAAATTATTATGATGATGTTTTTTACCCCTTTTTCTCCCCAATTTCATGGTATCCAATTGGTCGTTACAGTCTTGTCCCATCGCTGCAGCTCCCGTATGGACTCGGGTGAGGTGAAACTCGAAGCCAATTTTCCTCTGAAACATGACCCTACCAAGTTGCACTGCTTCTTGACACATTGAACGATTAACCCGGAAGCCAGCTGCACCAATGTCTCGGAGGAAACACTGAACAACTAGCAACCGTGTCAGCTTCCATGCACCCGGCCTGCCGGCCTGACAGGAGTCGCTAGAGCGCGATGGGACAAGGAAATCTCAGCCGACCAAACCCTCACCTAACCGGACGATGCTGGGCCAATTGTGTGTCACCTCATGGGTCTCCCGGTCATGGCCGGCTGTGTCATAGCCTGGGATACGAACCTGGATCTGTAGTGACGCCTGAAGCACTGCAACACTGCTGTTTCAGGCTTGCTTCTTTTCACTCTGTCATTTAGGTTAGTATGGTGGAGTATCCTCCCCTTTCTTCTATAACATCTATTAACCTCTTCAGTCGACCCTCTACTTTTTTGAACATTCTGTTAAAAATCGCGCAACATTTCAGCGCCCTGCTACTCATGCCAGGAATATAGTATATGCATTTGCTTAGTCTGTGTGGATAGAAAACACTCAGACGTTTAAAAAACTGGTTAAATCACTGCTGTGGCTTTACCAGAACGGCATTTACATCGAAAAGCACAGGAAAAACTGATCACTGAAAATGGGGAAAATATATCCATGCGCTACTTGAACCCATTGATAAACGTGAACCACAATTAATTGACTGAGGTTGCAGTACCTACAGCTTCCACAGGGTGTCTAGAGTCTTGTCATTTCCCTTCGAGTTTTTTCTTGGTCAAACACATACAGGACACCGTATCTAATCCGGTCTAGGACCGGATATTTTCGTTGAGTTTCTAGCCGGACATTTTTCCAGACGGACAGCTAATGATCTTTACATCGCCTCCTGATGAATTTTATCGCTTATTAACGTTTACTAATACCTAAAGTTGCATTACAAATGTATTTCGAAGTGTTTTGTGACAGTTTATCGTCGACTTTTTGAATTTTAAAAAATGACGTTACGTTTTGAAACGATGTTTTTTTCGTTTATCACACAGTCTACATATAACGATATCTAGGCTTTATATGGACCGATTTAATCGAAATAAAGACCCAAATAGTGTTTATGGGACATCTAGGAGTGCCAACAAAGAAGATGGTGAAAGGTAATGAATGTTTTCTATTTTATTGTGCGGTTTGTGTAACGCCGAAATGCTAATTATTTTGTTTACGTCCCCTGTGGGTCTTTTGGGGTGTTGCATGCTATCAGATAATAGCTTCTCATGCTTTCGCCAAAAAGCATTTCAAAAATCTGACTTGTTGCCTGGATTCACAACGAGTGTAGCTTTAATTCGATACCCTGCATGTGTATTTTAATGAACTTTAGAGTTTTAACTAATACTATTAGCATTTAGCGAAGCGCATTTGCATTTCCAGAGCTCTAGTTGGGACGCAAGCGTCCCGAGTAGAAGCAACAGGTTAAACACTGTAACCGTTTTAAAGTGACCATTGGCTTCATGGTAAAAACCCCTGAGTGGTTTCCTTCCTCTCCGGCAACTGAGTTAGGAAGGACGCCTGTATCTTTGTAGTGACTGGGTGTATTGATACACCATCCAAAGGGTAATGAATAACTTCACCAGGCTCAAAGGTACAATATATTCAATGTCTGCTTCTTTATATTTACCCATCTACCAGTAGGATGAGAGTGAGTGAGGCATCGGAAACCTCGCTGGTCTTTGTGGTTGAATCTATGTTTGAAATCCACTTACAGATCAAGAAGACAACGTCAGAATGAGATGTTTAATAGTGTTGAACGTGTTGAACGTGCAATAAAAGGGTATGTCCATGCAACTTATTATGTGACTTATTTTTACTCCTGAAATGATTTAAGCTTCCCATAGCAAAGGGGTTGAATACTTGACGCAATACATTAGAGCTTTAAATGTGTTATTAATTTGTAAAAAAAAAAAAAACATGAAAGAAAAAATATTCCACTTTGGAATGAAAACATTCCAAATGGGGGATATTGAGTGCAGGCCAGTGACACAACAATTTTACCTATTTGAATTTCAGGCAGTAACACAACAAAATGTGGAAAAAGTCAAGGTTTGTGTGAATCATTTCTGAAGGCAGAGTATCTGCCCCAATATGTAAGCTACTCTTAACTATTTTCACAGGAGAAAAACATTCGGTCCCTAGTCTGCAGAGGTGATGTGCCACTTTATAACCGAGTAGTGATGTACTTAATCACAGACCCACAGCTGTTAGATTTGTGTGTGTGTGTGTTCCGTGTGTGTGTGTGCGTGTGTGCATGCGCACGCGAGTGTGTGTGTGTCTGCTTGCAGGGTTGAGGCCATGTGTTGAAGAGTAATTAATCACAATTACCAGGCTGACTAATGCAGGTGTAACATCTAGAGGGAGAGACCATTTAACACAACCAACTACAGACAGGACCTGAGGAACACACAAACGTGGATTTACTGACACAAGCACAGATGTATTCTCTCTGTCTCTCTCTCTCTCTCTCTCTCTCTCTGTCTCTCTCTCTCTCTGTCTCTCTCTCTCTCTCTCTCTCTGTCTCTCTCTCTGTCTCTCTGTCTGTCTGTCTGTCTCTCTCTCTCTCTCTCTCTCTCTCTCTCTCTCTCTCTCTCTCCCGTCGTTTCTCCTTCATTTTGGAATAAATTAATTTGTTGAGAACTGTTCAACTACTGTCTTTCTCTCTCTTTGAGTCAACTGCTCACAACATGTTATGCACTGCATTGCTAGCTAGCCATAGAGTATGCTTCCAGTACTAAATTCAATCTCTGATTCTTTGATTGGGTGGACAACATGTCAGTTCATGCTGCAAGAGCTCTGATAGGTTGGAGGACGTCCTCTGGAAGTTGTCATAATTCAGTGTAAGTGTAAGTCGATGGAAGAGGGTGAGAACCATGAGCCTCCTAGGTTTTGTTTTGAAGTCAATGTAGGAGGACAGAAGCTAGCTGTCCTACTGTCGATATTCATTGCAAAACAGTGTGTTTTAATCAATTATTTGGTCAAGTGAATATATTTAGTACATTTTTATCTAAAAAGGATAACTTTTTTTAAATGTTTCACTATTTTTATTTATATGAAATTCACTGAGGAGGACGGTCCTCCCCTTCCAACTCTGAGCAGACTCAAACTGAAATTCACTGAGGAGGACGGTCCTCCCCTTCCAACTCTGAGCAGACTCAAACTGAAATTCACTGAGGAGGACGGTCCTCCCCTTCCTCCTCTGAGCAGACTCAAACTGAAATTCACTGAGGAGGATGGTCCTCCCCTTCCTCCTCTGAGCAGACTCAAACTGAAATTCACTGAGGAGGACGGTCCTCCCCTTCCTCCTCTGGCAGACTCTAACTGAAATTCACTCCTATGTGCATTATAGCAGTCCAACATGTAGTGTTTGGTCACATATTCCGAGCAACGATTACATCAAACTTTAGTTTGTTAAGTAGCATTAGTACGTCAAAATAAAAACACTTAGGTGAAAAAAAATACTAATTATTCTATGATTTATTGTGTACAACATGAAATAAGTGCCTACATTAACAGCTACTGTCAATGCTGTCAGCCAAACTTTTGACTGGTGCTGTGTATAACCCCTGACAATCTCATGTTGATAGGACATTACTGTCTTGAGATATTTCAGTTCCTGTTTGTTCATCTGTGTCATTCTGGTACATTCTTTGGAAAAGGCTTTGCCATTGACCTGAGCATTATCTTTGCATTATCTCCCGTGACCTTTTGACCCAGGAATTCTGACAAACAAATTATAATATCTCGGCAACAGTAAGTCCTACAGACATCCAACAACGTATGTGTGCTACTGTATCATTTAGTTCAGCTCTAAAAGCAATGCTTAATTTAACCCCTTAACACACACTACTGCTTACAACCACTACTGACTACAACCACTACTGACTACAACCATTACTGACTACAACCGCAACGACTACTGACTACAACCACTACTGACTACAACCACTACTGACTACAACCGCAACTACTACTGACTACAACCACTACTGACTACAACCACTACTGACTACAACCACTACTGACTACAGCCACTACTGACTACAACTACTAGTGACTACAACCACTACTGACTACAGCCACTACTGAATACAACTACTAGTGACTACAACCACTACTGAATACAACCACTACTGACTACAACCACTACTGAATACAGCCACTACTGACTACAACTACTACTGAATACAACTACTAGTGACTACAACCACTACTGAATACAGCCACTACTGACTACAACCACTACTGACTACAACCACTACTGACTACAACCACTACTGAATACAACCACTACTGACTACAACCACTACTGACTACAACCACTACTGACTACAACTACTACTGACTACAACCACTACTGACTACAACCACTACTGACTACAACCACTACTGAATACAACTACTAGTGAATACAACCACTCCTGACTACAACACCAGTGAATACAACCACTACTGAATACAAACACTACTGACTACAAACACTACTGACTACAACCACTACTGACAACAACCACAACTGACTACAACTACTACTGACTACAACCACTACTGACTACAACCACTACTGACTACAACACCAGTGAATACAACCACTACTGACTACAACCACTACTGACTACAACCACTACTGACTACAACCACTACTGAATACAACCACTACTGACTACAACCACTACTGAATACAACTACTAGTGAATACAACCACTACTGAATACAAACACTACTGACTACAACCACTACTGACTACAACCACCACTGACTACAACACCAGTGAATACAACCACTACTGACTACAACTACTACTGACTACAACCACTACTGACTACAACTACTAGTGACTACAACCACTACTGACTACAGCCACTACTGACTACAACCCTAGTGACTACAGACACTACTGACTACAACTACTAGTGACTACAACTCACTAGTGACTACAACCACTACTGACTACAACCACTACTGACTACAACCCTAGTGACTACAACCACTACTGACTACAACCACTACTGACTACAACCACTACTGACTACAACCACTACTGACTACAACCACTACTGACTACAACCACTACTGACTACAACCACTACTGACTACAACCACTACTGACTACAACCACTCCTGACTACAACCACTACTGAATACAACCACTACTGACTACAACCACTACTGACTACAGCCACTACTGACTACAGCCACTACTGACTACAACTACTACTGACTACAACTACTACTGACTACAACCACTACTGACTACAACCACTCCTGACTACAGCCACTACTGACTACAACCACTACTGACTACAGACACTACTGACTACAACTACTAGTGACTACAACCACAACTGACTACAGCCACTACTGACTACAACCCTAGTGACTACAACCACTACTGACTTCAACTACTACTGACTACAACCACTGCTGACTACAACCACTACTGACTACAACCACTACTGACTACAACTACTAGTGAATAGAACCTGATGTGTAGCTCTGACCTGGGTGATGTCACGGTTGACATTATGATGTGTAGCTCTGACCTGGGTGATGTCACGGCTGACATTATAATGTGTAGCTCTGACCTGGGTGATGTCACGGGTGACATTATGATGTGTAGCTCTGACCTGGGTGATGTCACAGCTGACATTATGATGTGTAGCTCTGACCTGGGTGATGTCACGGGTGACATTATGATGTGTAGCTCTGACCTGGGTGATGTCACGGGTGACATTATGATGTGTAGCTCTGACCTGGGTGATGTCACGGGTGACATTATGATGTGTAGCTCTGACCTGGGTGATGTCACGGGTGACATTATCATGTGTAGCTCTGACCTGGGTGATGCCACGGCTGACATTATGATGTGTAGCTCTGACCTGGGTGATGTCACGGGTTACATTATGATGTGTAGCTCTGACCTGGGTGATGTCACGGGTGACATTATGATGTGTAGCTCTGACCTGGGTGATGTCACGGCTGACATTATGATGTGTAGCTCTGACCTGGGGGATGTCACGGCTGACATTATGATGTGTAGCTCTGACCTGGGTGATGTCACGGCTGACATTATGATGTGTAGCTCTGACCTGGGTGATGTCACGGCTGACATTATGATGTGTAGACCTGGGTGATGTCACGGCAGACATTATGATGTGTAGACCTGGGTGATGTCACGGCAGACATTCTGATGTGTAGACCTGGGTGATGCCACGGCAGACATTCTGATGTGTAGACCTGGGTGTTGCCACGGCAGACATTCTGATGTGTAGACCTGGGTGATGCCACGGCAGACATTCTGATGTGTAGACCTGGGTGATGCCACGGCAGACATTCTGATGTGTAGACCTGGGTGATGCCACGGCAGACATTCTGATGTGTAGACCTGGGTGATGTCACGGCAGACATTCTGATGTGTAGACCTGGGTGATGTCACGGCAGACATTCTGATGTGTAGACCTGGGTGATGCCACGGCAGACATTCTGATGTGTAGACCTGGGTGATGCCACGGCAGATATTCTGATGTGTAGACCTGGGTGATGCCATGACAGCCATTTTGATGTTTTGATGTGTAGACCTGGGTGATGCCACGGCAGCCATTCTGATGTGTAGACCTGGGTGTTGCCACGACAGCCATTTTGATGTGTAGACCTGGGTGATGCCACGGCAGACATTCTGATGTGTAGACCTGGGTGATGCCACGGCAGACATTTTGTGTCAGATATCTTCACCTCATATCAACCATCACTGTGGAGCGGTAATAGAGATCAGGGGGTTGGCCTGTCGCTTTAAATACTTCTAGCGTTGCAACATGCTGGTAACTCTCTTAAAATTCCTTAGTTTCCCAGAAATCCCAGTTGGAATAGTCCTGCAATAAGAAAACAAATATCTGGGAATCTGTAGACCTGCAACCTGGATTTCTGGAAGAATGTTTTTGGGGAAAGTGACCAGTATGTTGCAGCGCTAATTACAGTAATCCATTACATAGTGTCCAAGCACAGTTATACATGAACCACGTCTCATATCAACTATATGGACATCCTCGTTCGCAGCAACTCCAGAGCATGTATTGAATTAAACTGCTAGACTGTGCCTTGACAAAACATACTTTCTAGCAGAGGAGGAGCAGAGGAGGAGCAGAGGAGGAGAAGAGGAGGAGCAGAGGAGGACCAGAGGAGGAGCAGAGGAGGAGAAGAGGAGGACCAGAGGAGGAGCAGAGGAAGAGCAGAGGAGGAGCAGAGGAGGAGCAGAGGAGGAGCAGAGGAGGAGAAGAGGAGGAGCAGAGGAGGACCAGAGGAGGAGCAGAGGAGGAGAAGAGGAGGAGCAGAGGAGGACCAGAGGAGGAGCAGAGGAGGAGCAGAGGAGGACCAGAGGAGGACCAGAGAAGGAGCAGAGGAGGACCAGAGGAGGAGAAGAGGAGGAGCAGAGGAGGACCAGAGGAGGAGCAGAGGAGGAGCAGAGGAGGACCAGAGGAGGAGCAGAGGAGGACCAGAGGAGGAGCAGAGGAGGACCAGAGGAGAGGGGAAACTAGTGGAAGTGGAGAGGAAGAAGACAACGTCAGAATGAGAAAGACCCTGGCTCATCCCTCGCTCTGGAAAACATACTAATGAACTTCCAAATCCACCTTCGGCTAATTAACCATGATACCCTGTGACATGGATAGAGGGAGAGGGAGAGAGAAGGAGGGAGAGGGAGAGAGAGGGAGAGAGAGGGAGAGAGAGGGAGAGAGAGGGAGGGAGAGGGAGGGAGAGGGAGAGAGAGGGAGGGAGAGGGAGGGAGAGGGAGAGAGAGGGAGAGAGAGGGAGGGAGAGGGAGAGAGAAGGAGGGAGAGGGAGAGAGAGGGAGAGAGAGGGAGAGAGAGGGAGGGAGAGGGAGGGAGAGGGAGAGAGAGGGAGGGAGAGGGAGGGAGACAGGGAACTATATTCAATTCAATTCAAGGGGCTTTATTGGCATGGGAAACATGTGCGAAAGCAAGTGAGGTAGATAATATAAAAAAGGGGAAATAAACAATAAAAAATGAACATTATACATACAGAACATTACACATACAGAACATTACACATACAGAACATTACACATACAGAACATTACACATACAGAACATTATACATACAGAACATTACACATACAGAACATTATACATACAGAACATTACACATACAGAACATTACACATACAGAACATTACACATACAGAACATTATACATACAGAACATTATACATACAGAACATTACACATACAGAACATTACACATACAGAACATTACACATACAGAACATTATACATACAGAACATTATACATACAGAACATTACACATACAGAACATTATACATACAGAACATTATACATACAGAACATTACACATACAGAACATTACACATACAGAACATTACACATACAGAACATTATACATACAGAACATTACACATACAGAACATTACACATACAGAACATTACACATACAGAACATTACACATACAGAACATTACACATACACATACATTACACATACAGAACATTACACATACAGAACATTACACATACAGAACATTACACATACAGAACATTACACATACAGAACATTACACATACAGAACATTACACATACAGAACATTACACATACAGAACATTACACATACAGAACATTACACATACAGAACATTACACATACAGAACATTACACATACAGAACATTACACATACAGAACATTACACATACAGAACATTACACATACAGAACATTACACATACAGAACATTACACATACAGAACATACACATACAGAACATTACACATACAGAACATTATACATACAGAACATTATTACACATACAGAACATTACACATACAGAACATTACACATACAGAACATTTACACATACAGAACATTACACATACAGAACATTACACATACAGAACATTATACATACAGAACATTATACATACAGAACATTACACATACAGAACATTATACATACAGAACATTATACATACAGAACAACATTACAGAACATTATACATACAGAACATTACACATACAGAACATTACACATACAGAACATTACATACAGAACATTATACATACAGAACATTACACATACAGAACATTACACATACAGAACATTACACATACAGAACATTACACATACAGAACATTACACATACAGAACATTTACACATACAGAACATTATACATACAGAACATTACACATACAGAACATTACACATACAGAACATTACACATACAGAACATTACACATACAACATTACACATACAGAACATTACACATACAGAACATACACATACAGAACATTACACATACAGAACATTATACATACAGAACATTACACATACAGAACATTACACATACAGAACATTACATACAACATTACACATACAGAACATTACACATACAGAACATTACACATACAGAACATTATTACATACAGAACAGACATTACACATACAGAACATTACACATACAGAACATTATACATACAGAACATTACACATACAGAACATTACACATACAGAACATTATACAGAACATTACACATACAGAACATTATACATACAGAACATTACACATACAGAACATTACACATACAGAACATTACACATACAGAACATTATTACATTACACATACACATACAGAACATTACACATACAGAACATTACACATACAGAACATTATACATACAGAACATTACACATACAGAACATTACACATACAGAACATTACACATACAGAACATTACACATACAGAACATTACACATACAGAACATTACACATACAGAACATTTACACATACAGAACATTACACATACAGAACATTACACATACAGAACATTACACATACAGAACATACAGAACATTATACATACAGAACATTATACATACAGAACATTATATTACACATACAGAACATTACACACAGAACATTATACACATACAGAACATTACCCATACAGAACAGAACATTACACATACAGAACATTACACATACACATACAGAACATTACACATACAGAACATTACACATACAGAACATTACACATACAGAACATTATACATACAGAACATTACACATACAGAACATTACACATACAGAACATTACACATACAGAACATTACACATACAGAACATTACACATACAGAACATTATACATACATACAGAACATTATACATACAGAACATTACAGAACATTACACATACAGAACATTACACATACAGAACATTACACATACAGAACATTACACATACAGAACAACACATACAGAACATTACACATACAGAACATTACACATACAGAACATTACACATACAGAACATTACACATACAGAACATTACACATACAGAACATTACACATACAGAACATTACACATACAGAACATTATACATACAGAACATTACACATACAGAACATTACACATACAGAACATTACACATACAGAACATTACACATACAGAACATTACACATACAGAACATACATACAGAACATTACACATAACATTACACATACAGAACATTACACATACAGAACATTACACATACAGAACATTACACATACAGAACATTACACATACAGAACATTACATACAGAACATTACACATACAGAACATTACACATACAGAACATTATACATACAGAACATTACACATACAGAACATTATACATACACAGAACATTACACATACAGAACATTACACATACAGAACATTACACATACAGAACATTACACATACAGAACATTACACATACAGAACATTTACATACAGAACATTACACATACATTACACATACAGAACATTATACATACAGAACATTATACATACAGAACATTTACATACAGAACATTACACATACAGAACATTTACAGAACATTACATACAGAACATTACACATACAGAACATTACACATACAGAACATTACACATACAGAACATTACACATACAGAACATTACACATACAGAACATTACATACATACATTACACATACAGAACATTACACATACAGACAACATTACACATTACACATACAGAACATACACATACATTACATACAGAACATTATACATAACATTTACAGAACATTACACATACAGAACATTACATACAGAACATTACACATACAGAACATTATACATACAGAACATTAACATACAGAACATTACACATACAGAACATTATACATACAGAACATTACACATACACACATACAGAACATTACAGAACATTACACATACAGAACATTACACATACAGAACATTACACATACAGAACATACAGAACATTACACATACAGAACATTATACAGAACATTACACATACAGAACATTACACATACAGAACATTATACATACAGAACATTACACATACAGAACATTACACATACAGAACATTACACATACATACAGAACATTACACATACAGAACATTACACATACAGAACATTACACATACAGAACATTATACATACAGAACATTTACAGAACATTACACATTACACAACATTACACATACAGAACATTATACAGAACATTATACATACAGAACATTATACATACAGAACATTATACATACAGAACATTACACATACAGAACATTACACATACAGAACATTACACATACAGAACATTACACATACAGAACATTATACATACAGAACATTATACATACAGAACATTTATTACATACAGAACATTACACATACAGAACATTATACATACAGAACATTTACACATACAGAACATTACACATACAGAACATACAGAACATTACATACAGAACATTATACATACAGAACATTATACATACAGAACATTACACATACAGAACATTATACATACAGAACATTACACATACAGAACATTACATACAGAACATTACACATACAGAACATTACATACAGAACATTATACATACAGAACATTTACACGAACATTACAGAACATTACACATACAGAACATTACACATACAGAACATTATACATACAGAACATTATACAGAACATTACACATACAGAACATTACACATACAGAACATACAGAACATTATACATACAGAACATACAGAACATTACACATACAGAACATTACACATACAGAACATTATACATACATTACACATACAGAACATTATACATACAGAACATTATACAGAACATTACAGAACATTATACATACAGAACATTACACATACAGAACATTACACATACAGAACATTTTACAGAACATTACACATACAGAACATTATACATACAGAACATTACACATACAGAACATTACACATACAGAACATTACACATACAGAACATTACACATACAGAACATTACACATACAGAACATTACACATACAGAACATTACACATACAGAACATTACACATACAGAACACATACAGAACATTACACATACAGAACATTACACATACAGAACATACAGAACATTACACATACAGAACATTACACATACAGAACATTACACATACAGAACATTACACATACAGAACATACAGAACATTACACATACAGAACATACAGAACATTACACATACAGAACATTACACATACAGAACATACAGAACATTACACATACAGAACATTACACATACAGAACATTATTACACATACAGAACATTACACATACAGAACATTACACATACAGAACATTACACATACAGAACATTATACATACAGAACATTACACATACAGAACATTACACATACAGAACATTACACATACAGAACATTACACATACAGAACATTACACATACAGAACATTACACATACACATACAGAACATTACACATACAGAACATTACACATACAGAACATTATACATACAGAACATTACACATACAGAACATTACACATACAGAACATTACACATACATACAGAACATTACACATACAGAACATTACACATACAGAACATTACACATACAGAACATTACACATACAGAACATTACACATACAGAACATTACACATACAGAACATTACACATACAGAACATTACATACAGAACATTACACATACACATACATACAGAACATTACACATACAGAACATTACACATACAGAACATTACACATACACATACAGAACATTACACATACAGAACATTACACATACAGAACATTACACATACAGAACATTATACATACAGAACATTATACATACAGAACATTACACATACAGAACATTATACATACAGAACATTACAGAACATTACACATATACAGAACATTACACATACAGAACATTACACAGAACATTACACATACAGAACATTACATACAGAACATTACACATACAGAACATTACACATACAGAACATTACACATACACATACAGAACATTACATACATACAGAACATTACACATACAGAACATTACACATACAGAACATTACACATACAGAACATTACACATACAGAACATTATACATACAGAACATTTACAGAACATTACACATACAGAACATTACACATACAGAACAGACATTACACATACAGAACATTATACATACAGAACATTATACATACAGAACATTATACATACAGAACATTACACATACAGAACATTATACATACAGAACATTATACATACAGAACATTACACATACAGAACATTACACATACAGAACACATACAGAACATTATACATACAGAACATACAGAACATTATACATACAGAACATTACACATACAGAACATTACACATACAGAACATTATACACAGAACATACAGAACATTACACATACAACATTACAGAAAACATACAGAACATTACACATACAGAACATTACACATACAGAACATTATACATACAACATTACACATACAGAACATTACACATACAGAACATTATACATACAGAACATTTACATACAGAACATTATATACAGAACATTACACATACAGAACATTACACATACAGAACATTAACATACAGAACATTACACATACAGAACATTACACATACAGAACATTATACATACAGAACATTATACATACAGAACATTACACGTACAGAACATTACACATACAGAACATACAGAACATTACACATACAGAACATTATACATACAGAACATTACACATACAGAACATTACACATACAGAACATTACACATACAGAACATTACACATACAGAACATTACACATACAGAACATTACACATACAGAACATTACACATACAGAACATTATACATTACAGAGAACATTACACATACAGAACATACACATACACATACAGAACATACACATACAGAACATTATACATACAGAACATTATACATACAGAATACAGAACATTACACATACAGAACATTACACATACACATTACATTACACATACAGAACATTACACATACAGAACATTACACATACAGAACAGAACATACAGAACATTACACATACAGAACATTACACATACAGAACATTACACATACAGAACAACATTACACATACAGAACATTACACATACAGAACATTACACATACAGAACATTACACATACAGAACATTACACATACAGAACATTATACATACAGAACATCACACATACAGAACATTACACATACAGAACATTACACATACAGAACATTACACATACAGAACATTACACATACAGAACAACATTACACATACAGAACATTATACAGAACATTATACAGAACAGACATTACACATACAGAACATTACACATACAGAACATTATACATACAGAACATTACACATACAGAACATTACACATACAGAACATTACAGAACACATACAGAACATTACACATACAGAACATTATACATACAGAACATTATACATACATAACATTATACATACAGAACATTTACAGAACACATACAGAACATTATACATACAGAACATACATACACATACAGAACATTACACATACAGAACATTACACATACACACATACAGAACATTACAGAACATTACACATACAGAACATTACACATACAGAACATTATACATACAGAACATTACACATACAGAACATTACACATACAGAACATTACACATACAGAACAGACATTACACATACAGAACATTATACATACAGAACATTATACATACATACAGAACATTACACATACAGAACATTATACATACAGAACATTTACACATACAGAACATTATTACATACAGAACATTACACATACAGAACATTATACATACAGAACATTACACGTACAGAATACAGAACATTACACATACAGAACATTACACATACAGAACATTATACATACAGAACATTACACATACAGAACATTTACACACATACACATACAGTACAGAACATTATACATACAGAACATTACATACAGAACATTACACATACAGAACATTACACATACAGAACATTACACATACAGAACATTACACATACACACATACAGAACATTACACATACAGAACATTACACATACACACATACAGAACATTACACATACACACATACAGAACATTATACATACAGAACATTACACATACAGAACATTACATTATACATACAGAACATTACACATACAGAACATTACCCATATTACACATACAGAACATTACACATACAGAACATTTACAGAACATTACATACAGAACATTACACATACAGAACATTACACATACAGAACATTATACATACAGAACATTTCACATACAGAACATTACACATACAGAACATTACACATACAGAACATTACACATACAGAACATTACCCATACAGAACATTACACATACAGAACATTACACATACAAAATTACACATACAGAACATTACACATACATAACATTACACATACAGAACATTACACATACAGAACATTACACATACAGAACATTACACATACAGAACAGACATTACACATACAGAACATTACACATACAGAACATTACACATACAGAACATTACACATACAGAACATTATACATACAGAACATCACACATATTACACATACAGAACATTACACATACAGAACAGACATTACACATACAGAACATTACACATACAGAACATTATACATACAGAACAGACATTACACATACAGAACATTACACATACAGAACATTACACATACAGAACATTACACATACAGAACATTACACATACAGAACATTACACATACAGAACATTACACATACAGAACATTACACATACAGAACATTACACATACAGAACAGACATTACACATACAGAACATTATACATACAGAACATTATACATACAGAACATTATACATACAGAACATTACACATACAGAACATTATGCATACAGAACATTATACATACAGAACATTACACATACAGAACATTACACATACAGAACATTATACATACAGAACATTATACATACAGAACATTACACATACAGAACATTACACATACAGAACATTACACATACAGAACATTACACATACAGAACATTATACATACAGAACATTACACGTACAGAACATTACACATACAGAACATTACACATACAGAACATTACACATACAGAACATTACACATACACACATACAGAACATTACACATACAGAACATTACACATACAGAACATTACACATACAGAACATTATACATACAGAACATTATACATACAGAACATTACACATACAGAACATTACACATACAGAACATTATACATACAGAACATTACACATACAGAACATTACACATACAGAACATTACACATACAGAACATTACCCATACAGAACATTACACATACAGAACATTACACATACAACATTACACATACAGAACATTATACATACAGAACATTACACATACAGAACATTACACATACAGAACAGACATTACACATACAGAACATTATACATACAGAACATTACACATACAGAACATTACACATACAGAACATTATACATACAGAACAGACATTACACATACAGAACATTACACATACAGAACATTACACATACACACATACAGTACATTACACATACAGAACATTATACATACAGAACATTATACATACAGAACATTACACATACAGAACACATACAGAACATTATACATACAGAACATTACACATACAGAACATTTATTTTACCTTTATTTAACACAGTTGAGAACAAGAACATTACACATACAACGACACAGAGTTACACATGGATTACACAATAATACAGAAGTCTATATACAATGTGAGCAAATGAGGTGAGAAGGGAGGTAAAGGCAAAAAAGGCCATGGTGGCAAAGTAAATAGAATATAGCAAGTAAAACACTGGAATGGTAGTTTTGCAATGGAAGAATGTGCAAAGTAGAAATAAAAATAATGGGGTGCAAAGGAGCAAAATAAATAAATAAATTAAATACAGTTGGGAAAGAGTTAGTTGTTTGGGCTAAATTATAGGTGGGCTATGTACAGGTGCAGAATCTGTAAGATGCTCTGACAGTTGGTGCTTAAAGCTAGTGAGGGAGATAAGTGTTTCCAATTTAAGAGACAGTTCGTTCCAGTCATTGGCAGCAGAGAACTGGAAGGACATTGGTTTTGGGGGTGAGAGAGATATACCTGCAGTGCTACAGGTGGGAGATTATGGTGACCAGCGAGCTGAGACAGGGGGACTTTACCTAGCAGGGTCTTGTAGATGACATGGAGCCAGTGGGTTTGGCACAGTATGAAGCGAGGGCCAGAACATCGCAATGGTGGGTAGTATATGGGGATTTGGTGACAAACACTGTGATAGACTGCATCCAATTGGTTGAGTAGGGTATTGGAGGCTATTTTGTAAATGACATACAGGATGGTCAATTTTACAAGGGTACAGCATGAGTGAAGGATGCTTTGTTGCGAAATAGGAAGCCAATTCTAGATTTAACTTTGGATTGGAGATGTTTGATATGGGTCTGGAAGGAGAGTTTACAGTCTAACCAGACACCTAAGTATTTGTAGTTGTCCACGTATTCTAAGTCAGAGCCGTCCAGAGTAGTGATGTTGGACAACAGATCGGTTGAAGAGCATGCATTTAGTTTTACTTGTATTTAAGAGCAGGCCACGGAAGGAGAGTTGTATGGCATTGAAGCTTGCCTGGAGGGTTGTAACACAAAGAAGAGTATACATTACACAGAGATCACCACAGCAAACATTACACATACAGAACATTACATGTTCTGTATGTATAATGCAGCAAGACACATACAGAACAGACATTACACATACAGAACATTATACATACAGAACATTATTACACATTATACATACAGAACATTACACATACAGAACATTATACATACAGAACATTATACATACAGAACATTACAGAACATTACACATACAGAACATTATACATACAGAACATTATACATACAGAACATTACACGTACAGAACATTACATACAGAACATTACACATACAGAACATTACACATACAGAACATTATACATACAGAACATTACACATACAGAACATTACACATACAGAACATTACACATACAGAGACATTACACATACAGAACATTATACATACAGAACATTATACATACAGAACATTATACATACAGAACATTACACATACAGAACATTATACATACAGAACATTATACATACAGAACATTACACATACAGAACATTACACATACAGAACATTATACATACAGAACATTATACATACAGAACATTACATACAGAACATTACACATACAGAACATTTACAGAACATTACACATACAGAACATTATACATACAGAACATTACACATACAGAACATTACACATACAGAACATTACACAACAGAACATTACACATACAGAACATTACACATACAGAACATTATACATACAGAACATTACACATACAGAACATTACACATACAGAACATTACACATACACACATACAGAACATTATACATACAGAACATTACACATACAGAACATTACACATACAGAACATTACACATACAGAACATTACACATACAGAACATTACACATACAGAACATTACACATACAGAACATTACACATACAACATTACACATACAGAACATTACACATACAGAACATTACACATACAGAACATTACACATACAGAACATTACACATACAGAACATTACACATACAGAACATTACACATACAGAACATTATACATACAGAACATCACACATACAGAACATTACACATACAGAACATTACACATACAGAGACATTACACATACAGAACATTACACATACAGAACATTACACATACAGAACAGACATTACACATACAGAACATTACACATACAGAACATTATACATACAGAACAGACATTACACATACAGAACATTACACATACAGAACATTACACATACACACATACAGAACATTACACATACAGAACATTACACATACAGAACATTACACATACAGAACATTATACATACAGAACATTACACATACAGAACATTACACATACAGAACATTACACATACAGAACAGACATTACACATACAGAGAACATTATACATACATAACATTATACATACAGAACATTACACATACAGAACATTATACATACAGAACATTATACATACAGAACATTACACATACAGAACATTACACATACAGAACATTATACATACAGAACATTATACATACAGAACATTACACGTACAGAACATTACACATACAGAACATTACACGTACATAACATTACACATACAGAACATTATACATACAGAACATTACACGTACAGAACATTACACATACAGAACATTACACATACAGAACATTACACATACACACACACAGAACATTACACATACAGAACATTACACATACAGAACATTATACATACAGAACATTACACATACAGAACATTACACATACAGAACATTACACATACAGAACATTACACATACAGAACATTACACATACAGAACATTACACATACAGAACATTATACATACAGAACATTACACATACAGAACATTACACATACAGAACATTACACATACAGAACATTACACATACAGAACATTACACATACAGAACATTACACATACAGAACATTACACATACAGAACATTACACATACAACATTACACATACAGAACATTACACATACAGAACATTACACATACAGAACATTACACATACAGAACATTACACATACAGAACATTACACATACAGAACATTACACATACAACATTACACATACAGAACATTACACATACATAACATTACACATACAGAACATTACACATACAGAACATTACACATACAGAACAGACATTACACATACAGAACATTATACATACAGAACATTACACATACAGAACATTACACATACAGAACATTACACATACAGAACATTATACATACAGAACATTACACATACAGAACATCACACATACAGAACATTACACATACAGAACATTACACATACAGAACATTATACATACAGAACATTATACATACAGAACATTACACATACAGAACATTACACATACAGAACAGACATTACACATACAGAACATTACACATACAGAACATTACACATACAGAACATTACACATACAGAACATTACACATACAGAACATTATACATACAGAACATCACACATACAGAACATTACACATACAGAACATTACACATACAGAACAGACATTACACATACAGAACATTACACATACAGAACATTACACATACAGAACAGACATTACACATACAGAACATTACACATACAGAACATTACACATACAGAACAGACATTACACATACAGAACATTACACATACAGAACATTACACATACAGAACAGACATTACACATACAGAACATTACACATACAGAACATTATACATACAGAACATTACACATACAGAACATTATACATACAGAACATTACACATACAGAACATTATACATACAGAACATTATACATACAGAACATTACACATACAGAACAGACATTACACATACAGAACATTACACATACAGAACATTATACATACAGAACATTACACATACAGAACATTATACATACAGAACATTACACATACAGAACATACAGAACATTACACATACAGAACATTATACATACAGAACATTATACATACAGAACATTATACATTACAGAACAGAACATACAGAACATTACACATACAGAACATTACACATACAGAACAGACATTACACATACAGAACATTACACATACAGAACATTTACACATACAGATACAGAACATTACACATACAGAACAGAACATTACACATACAGAACATTATACATACAGAACATTACACATACAGAACAGAACATTACACATACAGAACATTACACATTATACATACAGAACATTACACATACAGAACATTACACATACAGAACATTACACATACAGAACATTATACATACAGAACATACAGAACATTTAACATACAGAACATTACACATACAGAACATTATACATACAGAACATTACACATACAGAACATGAACATTACATACAGAACATTACACATACAGAACATTACACATACAGAACATTATACATACAGAACATTTACACATACAGAACATTACACATACAGAACATTACACATACAGAACATTACACATACAGAACATTACAGAACATTACACATACAGAACATTACACATACATTATACAGAACATTATACATACAGAACATTACACATACAGAACATTATACATACAGAACATTACACATACAGAACATTAAACATACAGAACATTACACATACAGAACATTACACATACAGAACATTACACATACAGAACATTATACATACAGAACATTACACATACAGAACATTACACATACAGAACATTACACATACAGAAGTTTCAAAACTATATCTACAGGTGTTAAGGTGAGATTTGGGAGACACTCCTAGTGTCATTAGTGTTAATTGCTGCTGTTTCATATAACTGCAAGGCCACTCCTTATCAGACACTTATCATGCATACTAACGTGTGTGTGTGTGTGTGTGTGTGAATGTGTTGGTGTGTGTGTGAATGCGTTGGTGTGTGTGGCTCAGAGCATTCAAAACATTTCTCTATTCCTCCCTGAGGACTACAACACAAAGGCTTCACCAATCATTATTATATTCTGGACACACACACACACACACACACACACACACACACACACACACACACACACACACACACACACACACACACACACACACACACACACACACACACACACACACACACACAAGAGGATGTTTGGTATTCAGTAGTATTCTCTGTTCCTCTGGCTCTTGTGTTTTTCTGACAGGTTGACCTTTCTCTATTTCCTGCAATACACACTGTATCATCACACACACACGCACGCCACACATGAGCACAAAAATGCATACATGAAATGTTCCCACAAACGTCAATATATGCCTTCCTTGGCGCAACCCCGAAAAAAGCAAAACTATTACACAGCAATCAAACCCATGAGGTGTTTTGAGAGAGAGAGAGAGAGAGAGAGAGAGAGAGAGAGAGAGAGAGAGAGACCGGGAGAGGATTGAGAGTGAGAGAGAGACCGGGAGAGGATTGAGAGAGAGAGAGAGAGAGAGAGAGGGATTGAGAGAGAGAGAGAGAGACCGGGAGAGGATCGAGAGAGAGAGAGAGAGACCGGGAGAGTATCGAGGAAGAGAGAGAGAGAGACCGGGAGAGGATCGAGAGAGAGAGAGAGAGACCGGGAGAGGATCGAGGAAGAGAGAGAGAGAGACCGGGAGAGGATCGAGAGAGAGAGAGAGAGAGACCGGGAGAGGATCGAGAGAGAGAGAGAGACCGGGAGAGGATTGAGAGAGAGAGAGAGAGACCGGGAGAGTATCGAGAGAGAGAGAGAGACCGGGAGAGGATTGAGAGAGAGAGAGAGAGAGAGAGAGAGACCGGGAGAGTATCGAGAGAGAGAGAGAGACCGGGAGAGGATTGAGAGAGAGAGAGAGAGACCGGGAGAGGATCGAGAGAGAGAGAGAGAGAGACCGGGAGAGGATCGAGAGAGAGAGAGAGACCGGGAGAGGATTGAGAGTGAGAGAGACCGGGAGAGTATCGAGGAAGAGAGAGAGAGAGAGAGACCGGGAGAGGATTGAGAGTGAGAGAGACCGGGAGAGGATAGAGGAAGAGAGAGAGACCGGGAGAGGATCGAGAGAGAGAGAGACCGGGAGAGGATCGAGGGAGAGAGAGAGAGAGACCGGGAGAGGATCGAGGGAGAGAGAGGGAGGCAGAGCTCAGACCACCGTGCTACAACAGCTTACAGAGCTCCATCAAGATGCGAGATGACTTGATCATAACAGAGGGTTGTAGTGAAGTATTTTGTTGTATGTCCCCTAATCATACCCCTAATCATACCCCTAAACTTAACCATGAGGGGTTAAAGCCTGAATTTAACAGTCTGTGTTACTTCTGTTCGAACCCTGTTACCAGCCAGAATTCCTGCTATAATCGTGAATAATTAATAGGTCAAAATTCGACGTTCATCCACATTATGGAACATTTGGACGTGAAACTATGAGACCTTGTTGAGCACGGACATGGACCCACACACAAGGAGTTTCTGGACCGGAGCAGGACATATGAATATAACACTTCCTCTTTTAAAATGACAGACATGGCTGTGCAGGCTTTTGTTCCAGACCCGCACTAATATACCTGCTTCAGCTAATCATGGCTGAAGACCATTAACAGTTGTAACAGCTCTACAGATCCAGGATCAGTCAATGTGAGGGGAGGAGGCTAGTTAAATGTTGATGTGTCTTGTTATTCCATATTGGGAAACAGTTTAATAAAATGGTTCCCTCCCTCCCAAATAAAATGGTTCCCTCCCTCACTCCCTAATAAAATGGTTCCCTCCCTCACTCCCTAATAAAATTGTTCCCTCCCTCCCTAATAAATGGTCCCCTCCCTCCCTAATAAAATGGTTCCCTCCCTCCCAAATAAAATGGTTTCCTCCATCACTCCCTAATAAAATGGTTCCCTCCCTCCCTCCCTAATAAAATGGTTCCCTCCCTCCCTCCCTCCCTAATAAAATGCTTCCCTCCCTCCCAAATAAAATGGTTCCCTCCCTCCCTAATAAAATGGTTCCCTCCCTCCCTAATAAAATGGTTCACTCCCTGCCTAATATAATGGTTCCCTCCCTCTCAAATAAAATGGTTCCATCTCTCCCTCCCTAATAAAATGGTTCCCTCCCTCCCTAATAAATTGGTTCCCTCCCTCCCTCCCTAATAAAATGGTTCCCTTGCTAATAAAATGGTTCCCTTCCTCTCTCCCTAATAAAATGGTTCCCTCCCTCCCTAATAAAATTGTTCCCTCCCTCCCTAATAAAATGGTTCCCTCCCTCCCTCCCTCCCTAATAAAATGGTTCCACCTCTCCCTCCCTAATAAAATGGTTCCCTCCCTCCCTAATAAAATGGTTCCCTCCCTCACTCCCTAATAAAATTGTTCCCTCCCTCCCTAATAAATGGTTCCCTCCCTCCCTAATAAAATGGTTCCCTCCCTCCCAAATAAAATGGTTTCCTCCATCACTCCCTAATAAAATGGTTCGCTCCCTCCCTCCCTAATAAAATGGTTCCCTCCCTCCCTCCCTAATAAAATGGTTCCACCTCTCCCTCCCTAATAAAATGGTTCCCTCCCTCCCTAATAAAATGGTTCCCTCCCTCCCTAATAAAATGGTTCCCTCCCTCCCAAATAAAATGGTTCCATCTCTCCCTCCCTAATAAAATGGTTCCCTCCCTCCCTAATAAATTGGTTCCCTCCCTCCCTCCCTAATAAAATGGTTCCCTTGCTAATAAAATGGTTCCCTTCCTCTCTCCCTAATAAAATGGTTCCCTCCCTCCCTAATAAAATTGTTCCCTCCCTCCCTCCCTAATAAAATGGTTCCACCTCTCCCTCCCTAATAAAATGGTTCCCTCCCTCCCTAATAAAATGGTTTCCTCCCTCCCTCCCTAATAAAATGGTTCGCTCCCTCCCTCCCTAATAAAATGGTTCCCTCCCTCCCTAATAAAATGGTTCCCTCCCTCCCTCCTTCCATAACTTTAATGCAATGTGTGTAATAATGCTACCTATATCTCTTCAGCAACACCACCTAGCTGTAGAGAGATGGGAGAGAGATGTGAGAGAGATGAGAGAGAGAGCGAGACGTAGAGACATAGAGAGAGATGTAGAGAGAGACATAGAGAGAGACAGAGAGAGACAGAAACATAGAGAGAAACATAGAGAGAGATGTAGAGAGACATAGAGAGAGACATAGAAACAGAGAGAAACATAGAGAGAGACATAGAGAGATATGTAGAGAGAGACATAGAGAGAGACATAGAAACAGAGAGAAACATAGAGAGAGACATAGAGAGAGACATAGAGAGAAACATAGAGAGAAACAGAGAGACATAGAGAGACATAGAGAGATACATAGAGAGAGACATAGAAACATAGGGAGAAACATATAGAGACATAGAGAGAGACAGAGAGAGAGATAGAGAGTGGGGACATATAGAGACATAGAGAGAGACAGAGAGCGAGACATAGAGACAGAGAGAAAGACATAGAGACATAGAGAGAGAGACATAGAGACAGAGTGAGACAGAGACATAGAGAGAGAGACATATCGAGACAGAGAGAGACAGAGAGAGACATAGAGACATAGAGAGAGAGGCATAGAGACATAGAGGGAAAGACAGATAGAGACAGAGAGACAGAGGGAGAGAGATAGAGAGAGAGAGACAGAGAGACATAGAGACATAGAGAAAAAGACAGAGAGACAGAGAGAGAGAGACAGAGAGAGACATATATAGAGAGAGAGACACAGCGAGACATAGAGACATAGCTAGACAGAGAGAGAGACACAGAGAAACATCGAGAGACATAGAGAGACATAGAGAAACATAGCGACATAGCGAGACAGAGAGAGAGATACACAGAGAGACATAGAGAGAGAGAGACACAGAGAGACAGAGACAGCGAGACATAGAGAGACATATAGAGAGACAGAGACATAGAGAGACATAGAGAGACATAGAGACATATAGAGAGACATAGAGACATATAGAGAGACAGAGACATAGAGAGACAGCGAGAGAGAGAGACAGAGAGAGACATAGAGACATAGAGAGAGAGGCATAGAGAGACAAAGCGAGAGACGTAGAGGCGTAGAGAGAGACGTAGAGAGACAGAGAGAGAGACGTGGAGAGACAGAGAGACACAGAGAGACATAGAGACATAGAGGGAAAGACAGATAGAGACAGAGAGACAGAGGGAGAGAGATAGAGAGAGAGAGAGAGAGAGAGACAGAGAAAAAGACATAGAGAGACAGCGAGAGAGAGAGACAGAGAGAGACATATATAGAGAGAGAGACACAGAGAGACATAGAGACATAGCGAGAGAGAGAGAGAGACACAGAGAAACATTGAGAGACATAGAGAGACATAGAGAGACATAGCGACATAGCGAGACAGAGAGAGAGACACAGAGAGACATAGAGAGAGAGAGAGACACAGAGAGACAGAGACATAGAGAGACATAGAGAGACATAGAGAGACATAGAGAGACAGAGACATAGAGAGACATAGAGAGACATAGAGACATATAGAGAGACAGAGACATAGAGAGACAGCGAGAGAGAGAGACAGAGAGAGACATATATAGAGAGAGAGACACAGAGAGACATAGAGACATAGCGAGACAGAGAGAGAGACACAGAGAAACATCGAGAGACATAGAGAGACATAGAGAGACATAGCAACATAGCGAGACAGAGAGAGAGACACAGAGAGACATAGAGAGAGAGAGACACAGAGAGACAGAGACATAGAGAGACATAGAGAGACATAGAGACATATAGAGAGACAGAGACATAGAGATACATAGAGAGACATAGAGACATATAGAGAGACAGAGACATAGAGAGACATAGAGATACATAGAGACATATAGAGAGACAGAGACATAGAGAGACATAGAGAGACATAGAGAGATATAGAGAGACAGAGACATAGAGAGACATAGAGAGATGGTGGCTGAATTTCAACTGAATGATGAACTGAAGACAATAGGTTTATTGTTGTATTTATGGAATTGTCTCATGCTGCAGTTCCATAACAGGTCAATAGAGTGTGCTAGAGCGTAACATAAACACCATCGTACCAAGGAGCTACCAGCCTTGTCTCTCTGCCTCACTGAAAATCTGGTGAATTATATACCAGCTAATCAGACTGAGATTCTATCCCAAATAGCTCACTAGTCCCTATACATTGCACTACTTTTGACCTGAGCCCAATGGGGTTGGGCTGCAACTCACTCACCTGGACCACTACCAAGATAGGGAGAAAGAGAATGAGGGAGAGAGAGAGAGATAACTTTGGCAATGTAAACATATGTTTCTCATGCCAATAAAGCCCCTTAAATTGAATTGAATTGATAGTATATTTATTCTACAGCAATCAGAGGCCAGTCTGGGGGGTCAATGACATGACATGGTTGTTGCAAAGCAATGTCTGCTGTGTAGTCATCCCTCAACAGAACCATAGTCATGTGTAGTCATCCCTCAACAGAACCATAGTCATGTGTAGTCATCCCTCAACAGAACCATAGTCATGTGTAGTCATCCCTCAACAGAACTATAGTCATGTGTAGTCATCCCTCAACAGAACCATAGTCATGTGTAGTCATCCCTCAACAGAACCATAGTCATGTGTAGTCATCCCTCAACAGAACTATAGTCATGTGTAGTCATCCCTCAACAGAACCATAGTCATGTGTAGTCATCCCTCAACAGAACCATAGTCATGTGTAGTCATCCCTCAACAGAACCATAGTCATGTGTAGTCATCCCTCAACAGAACTATAGTCATGTGTAGTCATCCCTCAACAGAACTATAGTCATCCCTCAACAGAACCATAGTCATGTGTAGTCATCCCTCAACAGAACTATAGTCATGTGTAGTCATCCCTCAACAGAACCATAGTCATGTGTAGTCATCCCTCAACAGATCCATAGTCATGTGTAGTCATCCCTCTACAGAACCATAGTCATGTGTAGTCATCCCTCAACAGAACCATAGTCATGTGTAGTCATCCCTCAACAGATCCATAGTCATGTGTAGTCATCCCTCAACAGAACCATAGTCATGTGTAGTCATCCCTCAACAGAACCATAGTCATGTGTAGTCATCCCTCAACAGAACCATAGTCATGTGTAGTCATCCCTCAACAGAACCATAGTCATGTGTAGTCATCCCTCAACAGAACCATAGTCATGTGTAGTCATCCCTCAACAGAACCATAGTCATGTGTAGTCATCCCTCAACAGAACCATAGTCATGTGGAGTCATCCCTCAACAGAACCATAGTAATGTGTAGTCATCCCTCAACAGAACCATAGTCATGTGTAGTCATCCCTCAACAGAACCATAGTCATGTGTAGTCATCCCTCAACAGAACCATAGTCATGTGTAGTCATCCCTCAACAGATCCATAGTCATGTGTAGTCATCCCTCAACGTCATGTGTAGTCATCCCTCAACGTCATGTGTAGTCATCCCTCAACGTCATGTGTAGTCATCCCTCAACGTCATGTGTAGTCATCCCTCAACATCATGTGTAGTCATCCCTCAACAGAACCATAGTCATGTGTAGTCGTCCCTTAACAGAACCATAGTCATGTGTAGTCATCCCTCAACAGAACCATAGTCATGTGTAGTCATCCTGTCCAACGCGGGTCCGACCAAGCTGACTCCACACTCCAAGACTGCTTCCATCACGTGGACTGGGATATATTTCGTATTGCGTCAGATAACAATATTGACGAATACGCTGATTCGGTGTGCGAGTTCATTAGAACGTGCGTTGAAGATGTCGTTCCCATAGCAACGATTAAAACATTCCCTAACCAGAAACCGTGGATTGATGGCAGCATTCGCGTGAAACTGAAAGCGCGAACCACTGCTTTTAATCAGGGCAAGGTGTCTGGTAACATGACCGAATACAAACAGTGCAGCTATTCCCTCCGCAAGGCTATCAAACAAGCTAAGCGTCAGTACAGAGACAAAGTAGAATCTCAATTCAACGGCTCAGACACAAGAGGCATGTGGCAGGGTCTACAGTCAATCACGGACTACAGGAAGAAATCCAGCGCAGTCACGGACCAGGATGTCTTGCTCCAGGCAGACTAAATAACTTTTTTGCCCGCTTTGAGGACAATACAGTGCCACTGACACGGCCTGCAACGAAAACATGCGGACTCTCCTTCACTGCAGCCGAGGTGAGTAAGACATTTAAACGTGTTAACCCTCGCAAGGCTGCAGGCCCAGACGGCATCCCCAGCCGCGCCCTCAGTGCATGCGCAGACCAGCTGGTCGGTGTGTTTACGGACATATTCAATCAATCCCTATACCAGTCTGCTGTTCCCACATGCTTCAAGAGGGCCACCATTGTTCCTGTTCCCAAGAAAGCTAAGGTAACTGAGCTAAACGACTACCGCCCCGTAGCACTCACTTCCGTCATCATGAAGTGCTTTGAGAGACTAGTCAAGGACCATATCACCTCCACCCTACCTGACACCCTAGACCAACTCCAATTTGCTTACCGCCCAAATAGGTCCACAGACGATGCAATCTCAACCACACTGCACACTGCCCTAACCCATCTGGACAGGAGGAATACCTATGTGAGAATGCTGTTCATCGACTACAGCTCGGCATTCAACACCATAGTACCCTCCAAGCTCGTCATCAAGCTCGAGACCCTGGGTCTCGAACCCGCCCTGTGCAACTGGGTACTGGACTTCCTGACGGGCTGTCCCCAGGTGGTGAGGGTAGGCAACAACATCTCCACCCCGCTGATCCTCAACACTGGGGCCCCACAAGGGTGTGTTCTGAGCCCTCTCCTGTACTCACCCACAACTGCGTGGCCACGCACGCCTCCAACTCAATCATCAAGTTTGCGGACGACACAACAGTGGTAGGCTTGATTACCAACAACGACGAGACGGCCTACAGGGAGGAGGTGAGGGCCCTCGGAGTGTGGTGTCAGGAAAATAACCTCACACTCAACGTCAACAAAACTAAGGAGATGATTGTGGACTTCAGGAAACAGCAGAGGGAACACCCCCCTATCAACATCGATGGAACAGTAGTGGAGAGGGTAGCAAGTTTTAAGTTCCTCGGCATACACATACACATCACAGACAAACTGAATTGGTCCACTCACATAGACAGCATCGTGAAGAAGGCGCAGCAGCGCCTCTTCAACCTCAGGAGGCTGAAGAAATTCGGCTTGTCACCAAAAGCACTCACAAACTTCTACAGATGCACAATCGAGAGCATCCTGGCGGGCTGTATCACCGCCTTGTACGGCAACTGCTCCGCCCTCAACCGTAAGGCTGTCCAGAGGGTAGTGAGGTCTGCACAACGCATCACCGGGGGCAAACTACCTGCCCTCCAGGACACCTACACCACCCGATGTTACAGGAAGGCCATAAAGATCATCAAGGACATCAACAACCCGAGCCACTGCCTGTTCACCCCGCTATCATCCAGAAGGCGAGGTCAGTACAGGTGCATCAAAGCTGGGACCGAGAGACTGAAAAACAGCTTCTATCTCAAGGCCATCAGACTGTTAAACAGCCACCACTAACATTGAGTGGCTGCTGCCAACACACTGACACTGACACTGACTCAACTCCAGCCACTTTAATAATGGGAATTGATGGGAAATGATGTAAATATATCACTAGCCACTTTAAACAATGCTACCTTATATAATGTTACTTACCCTACATTATTCATCTCATATGTATACGTATATACTGTACTCTATATCATCGACTGCATCCTTATGTAATACATGTATCACTAGCCACTTTAACTATGCCACTTTGTTTACATACTCATCTCATATGTATATACTGTACTCGATACCATCTACTGTATCTTGCCTATGCTGCTCTGTACCATCACGCATTCATATATCCTTATGTACATATTCTTTATCCCCTTACACTGTGTATAAGACAGTAGTTTTGGAATTGTTAGTTAGATTACTTGTTGGTTATTACTGCATTGTCGGAACTAGAAGCACAAGCATTTCGCTACACTCGCATTAACATCTGCTAACCATGTGTATGTGACAAATAAAATTTGATTTGATTTGATTTGATCCCTCAACAGATCCATAGTCATGCACCTGTCTAATGACGATGACGAGATCACGTGTCCACCTCTGTCAAGTCCACCTCTGTCAAGTCCACCTCTGGAACCAGAGACAGGTCACTGCCAGACAGAGACGTCTGTATCAACAACAGGAACCAGAGACAGGTGAGTCCAGGTGCTTCTCCGTATCAACAACAGGAACCAGAGACAGGTGAGTCCAGGTGCTTCTCTGTATCAACAACAGGAACCAGAGACAGGTGAGTCCAGCTGCTTCTCTGTATCAACAACAGGAACCAGAGACAGGTGAGTCCAGGTGCTTCTCTGTATCAACAACAGGAACCAGAGACAGGTGAGTCCAGGTGCTTCTCTGTATCAACAACAGGAACCAGAGACAGGTGAGTCCAGCTGCTTCTCCGTATCAACAACAGGAACCAGAGACAGGTGAGTCCAGGTGCTTCTCTGTATCAACAACAGGAACCAGAGACAGGTGAGTCCAGCTGCTTCTCTGTATCAACAACAGGAACCAGAGACAGGTGAGTCCAGGTGCTTCTCTGTATCAACAACAGGAACCAGAGACAGGTGAGTCCAGCTGCTTCTCCGTATCAACAACAGGAACCAGAGACAGGTGAGTCCAGCTGCTTCTCCGTATCAACAACAGGAACCAGAGACAGGTGAGTCCAGGTGCTTCTCTGTATCAACAACAGGAACCAGAGACAGGTGAGTCCAGGTGCTTCTCCGTATCAACAACAGGAACCAGAGACAGGTGAGTCCAGGTGCTTCTCTGTATCAACAACAGGAACCAGAGACAGGTGAGTCCAGGTGCTTCTCTGTATCAACAACAGGAACCAGAGACAGGTGAGTCCAGCTGCTTCTCCGTATCAACAACAGGAACCAGAGACAGGTGAGTCCAGGTGCTTCTCTGTATCAACAACAGGAACCAGAGACAGGTGAGTCCAGGTGCTTCTCTGTATCAACAACAGGAACCAGAGACAGGTGAGTCCAGCTGCTTCTCTGTATCAACAACAGGAACCAGAGACAGGTGAGTCCAGGTGCTTCTCTGTATCAACAACAGGAACCAGAGACAGGTGAGTCCAGGTGCTTCTCCGTATCAACAACAGGAACCAGAGACAGGTGAGTCCAGGTGCTTCTCTGTATCAACAACAGGAACCAGAGACAGGTGAGTCCAGGTGCTTCTCCGTATCAACAAACAGGAACCAGAGACAGGTGAGTCCAGCTGCTTCTCTGTATCAACAACAGGAACCAGAGACAGGTGAGTCCAGCTGCTTCTCTGTATCAACAACAGGAACCAGAGACAGGTGAGTCCAGGTGCTTCTCTGTATCAACAACAGGAACCAGAGACAGGTGAGTCCAGCTGCTTCTCTGTATCAACAACAGGAACCAGAGACAGGTGAGTCCAGGTGCTTCTCCGTATCAACAACAGGAACCAGAGACAGGTGAGTCCAGCTGCTTCTCTGTATCAACAACAGGAACCAGAGACAGGTGAGTCCAGGTGCTTCTCTGTATCAACAACAGGAACCAGAGACAGGTGAGTCCAGGTGCTTCTCTGTATCAACAACAGGAACCAGAGACAGGTGAGTCCAGCTGCTTCTCCGTATCAACAACAGGAACCAGAGACAGGTGAGTCCAGGTGCTTCTCTGTATCAACAACAGGAACCAGAGACAGGTGAGTCCAGGTGCTTCTCTGTATCAACAACAGGAACCAGAGACAGGTGAGTCCAGCTGCTTCTCTGTATCAACAACAGGAACCAGAGACAGGTGAGTCCAGCTGCTTCTCTGTATCAACAACAGGAACCAGAGACAGGTGAGTCCAGCTGCTTCTCTGTATCAACAACAGGAACCAGAGACAGGTGAGTCCAGAAATACAATGATGATACAAAATAAAAAGGCTGCATGAGGCTTCAAACAGACAAAAAGGAAATAAGTGATTATCTCTGGGTTGAGCCTGCGAGCCTCTGAGTGAAACTCACCGTCCTGGGAACCTGGACTGATTATCTCTGGGTTGAACCTGCGAGCCTCTGAGTGAAACTCACCGTCCTGGGAACCTGGACTGATTATCTCTGGGTTGAACCTGCGAGCCTCTGAGTGAAACTCACCGTCCTGGGAACATGGACTGATTATCTCTGGGTTGAACCTGCGAGCCTCTGAGTGATACTCACCGTCCTGGGAACCTGGACTGATTATCTCTGGGTTGAACCTGCGAGCCTCTGAGTGAAACTCACCGTCCTGGGAACCTGGACTGACCTCAAACATCCCCATGGATTTGGTTTGACCTCTAATGGCACCAATTATTATCAAACGATGACAAGGTCTGTGGACATTTGGTCATTTTTACGGTGATTGTGTGTAAATTAGTATTTAGTTAACTGTTTCAAGGTCAGGGTTAAATGCAAACGTCTACTGAAGCACTAGAACCTGATAAACCTCATGTTGTCTCCTACAACCTACACAGAAAGGTTCCTCCGATAAATGCTCTCTGCTGGTAGGTTGACAACATTCCATGGAATATTTTAGGTTCTCGTCGTTGGCATGTTTCCTGGAAGCTCTGGCTCTGAGGTTCACAGGTTCAATCTCAGTGCCAAGGGCTCTTTTTTTTAAGACTTTTGTGAAACTTTAACCCTTAACTTAACCACCCAGAATGAATGCCTAAAATGAACAGTTGCCTGAACTTTGATTCTGTTTTAGCCCTATCCCAAACCTTAGCCTAAAAATCACTGTTATCCCCCCGCGGAGAACAGTCTGATTCTAAAGTCAATTTGTGATATCATGACTGCACCATTTACACCTGCTGTACCCTGTTCACATGATGAATAAACTTTGATTGGATTTGATCTGGGTAACATTCAATCCAATTTGACTGGTTTGGGGTAGTTTAGAGTGGGTTTTGGTAGGACTCCTAGTTGTTAATAAACATTCATCTATGCTCACCCCCCTCTCTTGTCCTCCCGCTCCTCCATTACCTCCCAACTCCCTCCCTCTCTCCTCCCTCTCTCCTCCCAACCCCTTCCCTCTATCCTCCCTCTATCCTCCCAAACCCCTTCCCTCTTTCCTCCCTCTCTCCCCCCTCTCTCTTCCCAACCCCTCCCTCTTTCCTCCCTCTCACCTCCCTATCTCCTCCCAAATCCCTCCCTCTCTCCTCCCAACCCCCTCCCTCTCCTCCCTCTCTCCCCCCTCTCTCTTCCCAACCCCTCCCTCTCACCTCCCTCTCACCTCCCTATCTCCTCCCAAATCCCTCCCTCTCTCTTCCCAACCCCTACCTCTCCTCCCAACCCCCTCCCTCTCCTCCCTCTCTCCTCCCTCTGTCCCTCCATACAGGTGTCTGTAACGTGCTAGAAAGCACACTGCTGGGATTCATCTCCGTATTAGCTGGAGGCTACCTGCTGTCCTCTACAGTGGAAGGACCAGGTGACCTGTTTGGACCTCCACCAAAAGACGCCATTGAGAAAGAATCACAGTCCTTCAACAAGCTTATCATATTTCTGACTGTGTGGATAGGATTTATTCTAACGGTTTTGATCCCCATAACAGTCTCACAACAGGTCAAATCTAACTTCAGGAGAATGAAGGAGAGAACTGAGCCGGACACCAAGGAGGTGACTGTAGTTCTGACAGGGACCACTGCAGTATGTGGAGGTTTGTGGCACCTCATTGAAACCGTGGTTGGAATACTGTCTGACATCCAGGTTGTGTACAAATATACTGTAGATACGTCTGTGACTTTAGCATTTATTGTCGCAGCACTTTATGTTGCTGGATGTGCCGTAGTTGTGTCTGCCCCTTTTGGTACGGGACCAATGAAACGGGAGCAGTAGCAGCAGGAGGAGGGGCTATATTTACGGTAATACTGAAGTGTCAGTCAGTAGTCGGGCAATGGGGGACCTTGGGAGCTCTGTTGGGTCCAGCCGGTGCTGCTGGGATGGTTCTGTCTGCTGGGGTGGTTCTGTCTATTGGGGTGGTTCTGTCTGCTGGGGTGGTTCTGTCTGTTGGGTCCAGCCGGTGCTGCTGGGGTGGTTCTGTCTGCTGGGGTGGTTCTGTCTGCTGGGGTGGTTCTGTCTGCTGGGGTGGTTCTGTCTAGTGGGGTGGTTCTGTCTGCTGGGGTGGTTCTGTCTGTTGGGGTGGTTCTGTCTGCTGGGGTGGTTCTGTCTGTTGGGGTGGTTCTGTCTGCTGTGGTGGTTCTGTCTGCTGGGGTGGTTCTGTCTGCTAGGGTGGTTCTGTCTGCTGGGGTGGTTCTGTCTGCTGGGGTGGTTCTGTCTGTTGGGGTGGTTCTGTCTGCTGTGGTGGTTCTGTCTGCTGGGGTGGTTCTGTCTGCCAGGGTGGTTCTGTCTGCTGGGGTGGTTCTGTCTCCTGGGGTGATTCTGTCTGCTGGGGTGGTTATGTCTCCTGGCAACACAGCATGGTAGCAACACATGACAACACAGCATGGTAGCATCACATGACAACAACATGGTAGCAACATATGACAACACAGCATGGTAGCATCACATGACAACAACATGGTAGCAACACATGACAACACAGCATGGTAGCAACACATGACAACAACATGGTAGCAACACATGACAACAACATGGTAGCAACACATGACAACAACATGGTAGGAACACATGACAACAATATGGTTGCAGCACAACATGGTTGCAACACATGACAACAATATGGTTGCAGCACAACATGGTAGCAACACATGACAACACAGCATGGCAGCAACACATGACACCACTGCATGGTAGCAACACATGACACCACAGCATGGTAGCAACACATGACAACAAGATGGTAGCATCACATGACAACAACATGGTAGCAACACATGACAACACAGCATGGTAGCAACACATGACAACAATATGGTAGCAGAACAACATGGTAGCAACACATGACAACACAGCATGGTAGCATCACATGACAACAATATGGTAGCAGCACAACATGGTACAAACATTATTTGGCACAGACAACAGCACAAAGCTAAGAAGATAGAGACAACAATACATCACGCGAAGCAGCCACAAAGCCCAAGCAGTAGGATAATGATACCCTGAACCCCATGAAATAAGACTACTGAAGGCCTGTAGATTGGGCCCTGTCTGTCCCCTGAAAGGCCAGTAGAGAGGGCCCTGTCTGTCCCCTGAAAGACCTATAGAGAGGGCCCTGTCTGTCCCCTGAAAGACCTGTAGAGAGGGCCCTGTCTGTCCCCTGAAAGGCCTGTAGAGAGGGCCCTGTCTGTCCCCTGAAAGGCCTGTAGAGAGGGCCCTGTCTGTCCCCTGAAAGTCCTCTAGAGAGGGCCCTGTCTGTCCCCTGAAATACCTGTAGAGATGGCCCTGTCTGTCCCCTGAAAGGCCCGTAGAGAGGGCCCTGTCTGTCCCCTGAAAGGCCCGTAGAGAGGGCCCTGTCTGTCCCCTGAAAGGCCTGTAGAGAGGGCCCTGTCTGTCCCCTGAGAGGCCTGTAGAGAGGGCCCTGTCTGTCCCCTGAAAGGCCTGTAGAGAGGGCCCTGTCTGTCCCCTGAAAGGCCTGTAGAGATGGCCCTGTCTGTCCCCTGAATGACCTGTAGAGATGGCCCTGTCTGTCCCCTGAAAGACCTATAGAGAGGGCCCTGTCTGTCCCCTGAAAGGCTTGTAGAGAGGGCCCTGTCTGTCCCCTGAAAGGCCTGTAGAGAGGGCCCTGTCTGTCCCCTGAAAGGCCTGTAGAGAGGGCCCTGTCTGTCCCCTGAAAGGCCTGTGTAGAGAGGGCCCTGTCTGTCCCCTGAATGACCTGTAGAGAGGGCCCTGTCTGTCCCCTGAAAGACCTGTAGAGAGGGCCCTGTCTGTCCCCTGAAAGGCCTGTAGAGAGGGCCCTGTCTGTACCCTGAAAGACCTGTAGAGAGGGCCCTGTCTGTCCCCTGAAAGGCCTGTAGAGAGGGCCCTGTCTGTCCCCTGAAAGGCCTGCAGAGAGGGCCCTGTCTGTCCCCTGAAAGGCCTGCAGAGAGGGCCCTGTCTGTCCCCTGAAAGACCTGTAGAGAGGGCCCTGTCTGTCCCCTGAGAGGCCTGTAGAGAGGGCCCTGTCTGTCCCCTGAGAGGCCTGTAGAGAGGGCCCTGTCTGTCCCCTGAAAGGCCTGTAGAGAGGGCCCTGTCTGTCCCCTGAAAGGCCTGTAGAGAGGGCCTTGTCTGTCCCCTGAAAGGCCCGTAGAGAGGGCCTTGTCTGTCCCCTGAAAGGCCTGTAGAGAGGGCCTTGTCTGTCCGCTGATACACAGAGACAATATTACAGCAGACACACACACACAGGGGCTCAAATAGTCTACCTTGTATTACAGCCACACACAAAGTGAAGAGGGTCTATACACACACACACACACACACACACACACACACACACACACCTCCCTTGTATTATTACAGCCCAGGGATCACCTTCTACCTCTCCAACCTCATTACATCTACAGGCCATAGGTGGATAATGAATCCTTCACAGCCAGTGGGGACAACAGGGAGACCAGTTGTGTGTGTGTGTGTGTGCATGTGTCTGTCTGTGTGTGCCTGTGTATGTGTGTGCACACACTATCCAGAGGGACAGAGAAGAGAATAAGAACAGGAGGAGAGAATGGAGGAGGAGGACAGGAGTAGGGGACAGGCAGTGGTGTACAGTACTTTCGTAAAAATACTTGAAAGTACAACTTAACCTCTTAAAATGACAGACCCAAATCTAACTGCCTGTTTCTCAGGCCCTGAAATAAGGACATGCATACCATTTGAAAGGAAACACTTTAAAATGTGTGGAAATGGGAAAGTAATGTAGAATAATATAACACAATAGAAAGTAATGTAGAATAATATAATAGAATAGAAAGTAATGTAGAATAATATAACACAATAGAAAGTAATGTAGAATAATATAATAGAATAGAAAGTAATGTAGGATAATATAACACAATAGAAAGTAATGTAGAATAATATAATAGAATAGAAAGTAATGTAGAATAATATAACACAATAGAAAGTAATGTAGAATAATATAATAGAATAGAAAGTAATGTAGAATAATATAACACAATAGAAAGTAATGTAGAATAATATAACACCATAGAAAGTAATGTAGGATAATGTAACACCATAGAAAGTAATGTAGAATAATATAACACCATAGAAAGTAATGTAGGATAATGTAACACCATAGAAAGTAATGTAGAATAATATAACACCATAGAAAGTAATGTAGGATAATGTAACACCATAGAAAGTAATGTAGGATAATGTAACACAATAGAAAGTAATGTAGAATAATGTAACACAATAGAAAGTAATGTAGGATAATGTAACACAATAGAAAGTAATGTAGAATAATGTAACACAATAGAAAGTAATGTAGAATAATGTAACACAATAGAAAGTAATGTAGAATAATATAACACCATAGAAAGTAATGTAGGATAATGTAACACAATAGAAAGTAATGCAGGATAATGTAACACAATAGAAAGTAATGTAGGGTAATGTAACACAATAGAAAGTAATGCAGGATAATGTAACACAATAGAAAGTAATGTAGGATAATGTAACACAATAGAAAGTAATGCAGGATAATGTAACACAATAGAAAGTAATGTAGGATAATGTAACACAATAGAAAGTAATGCAGGATAATGTAACACAATAGAAAGTAATGCAGGATAATGTAACACAATAGAAAGTAATGCAGGATAATGTAACACAATAGAAAGTAATGCAGGATAATGTAACACAATAGAAAGTAATGCAGGATAATGTAACACAATAGAAAGTAATGCAGGATAATGTAACACAATAGAAAGTAATGTAGGGTAATGTAACACAATAGAAAGTAATGCAGGATAATGTAACACAATAGAAAGTAATGTAGAATAATGTAACACAATAGAAAGTAATGTAGAATAATGTAACACAATAGAAAGTAATGCAGGATAATGTAACACAATAGAAAGTAATGCAGGATAATGTAACACAATAGAACGTAATGCAGGATAATGTAACACCATAGAAAGTAATGCAGGATAATGTAACACAATAGAAAGTAATGCAGGATAATGTAACACAATAGAAAGTAATGCAGGATAATGTAACACAATAGAAAGTAATGCAGGATAATGTAACACCATAGAAAGTAATGTAGGATAATGTAACACCATAGAAAGTAATGCAGGATAATGTAACACAATAGAAAGTAATGTAGGGTAATGTAACACAATAGAAAGTAATGTAGGATAATGTAACACAATAGAAAGTAATGTAGGATAATGTAACACCATATAAAGTAATGCAGGATAATGTAACACAATAGAAAGTAATGCAGGATAATGTAACACAATAGAAAGTAATGCAGGATAATGTAACACAATAGAAAGTAATGCAGGATAATGTAACACAATAGAAAGTAATGCAGGGTAATGTAACACAATAGAAAGTAATGCAGGGTAATGTAACACAATAGAAAGTAATGCAGGGTAATGTAACACAATAGAAAGTAATGCAGGATAATGTAACACAATAGAAAGTAATGCAGGATAATGTAACACAATAGAAAGTAATAGGGTAATGTAACACAATAGAAAGTAATGCAGGGATAATGTAACACAATAGAAAGTAATGCAGGATAATGTAACACAATAGAAAGTAATGCAGGATAATGTAAACAATAGAAAGTAATGCAGGATAATGTAACACAATAAAGTAATGCAGGATAATGTAACACAATAGAAAGTAATGCAGGGTAATGTAACACAATAGAAAGTAATGCAGGGTAATGTAACACAATAGAAAGTAATGCAGGGTAATGTAACACAATAGAAAGTAATGCAGGGTAATGTAACACAATAGAAAGTAATGCAGGATAATGTAACACAATAGAAAGTAATGCAGGATAATGTAACACAATAGAAAGTAATGTAGGATAATGTAACACAATAGAAAGTAATGCAGGATAATGTAACACAATAGAAAGTAATGCAGGATAATGTAACACAATAGAAAGTAATGCAGGATAATGTAACACAATAGAAAGTAATGCAGGATAATGTAACACAATAGAAAGTAATGCAGGATAATGTAACACAATAGATCTGATAAAAGATAATACAAAGAAAAAAACAACCGTTCTTTTGAATTTTTTCTTTTTTGGTACAATCATCTTTGAAATGCAAGAGAAAGGCCATAATGTATTATTCCAGCCCAGGTGCTATTTAGATTTTGGCTACTAGATGGCAGCAGTGTATATGGAAAGCTTTAGACTGATCCAACGAACCATTGCATTTATGTCGAAAAATCTTGTATTAAGACTGCCCAAATGCGGCTCATTTGTTAATTAATCATTTTTAATGTTCAAAAATGTGCACTCTCCTCAAACAATAGCATGGTATTCTTTCACTGCAATAGCTACTGTAAATTGAATTTAGATTTACAAGAATTTAAGCTTTCTGCCAATATCAGATATGTCTCTGTCCTGGGAAATGTTCCTGTTACTTACAACCTCATGCTAATCGCATTAGCCTA
>NW_027040167.1:50000-87500 GCF_034236695.1 Oncorhynchus nerka
CTCTCCTCTGTTCTCTCTTCTCCACCCCCGTCTCCTCTCCTCTGTTCTCCCTTCTCCACCCCCCCTCTCCTCTCCTCTGTTCTCTCTTCTCCACCCCCTCTCCTCTCCTCTGTTCTCTCTTCTCCACCCCCTCTCCTCTCCTCTGTTCTCCTTCTTCTCCCCCTCCCTCTCCTCTGTTCTCTCCCCCTCTCCTCTCCTCTCCTCTGTTCTCCCTTCTCCACCCCCTCTCCTCTCCTCTGTTCTCTCTTCTCCACCCCCCCTCTCCTCTCCTCTGTTCTCCCTTCTCCACCCCCCTCTCCTCTCCTCTGTTCTCCTTCTCCACCCCACCCCTCTCCTCTCCTCTGTTCTCCCTTCTCCACCCCCTCTCCTCTCCTCTGTTCTCCTTCTCCACCCCCTCCTCTCCTCTCCTCTGTTCTCCCTTCTCCACCCCCTCTCCTCTCTCTCCTCTGTTCTCCCTTCTCCACCCCCCCCCTCTCCTCTCCTCTGTTCTCCCTTCTCCACCCCCTCTCCCTCTCCCTCTGTTCTCCCTTCTCCACCCCCTCTCCTCTCATCTGTTCTCTCTTCTCCACCCCCTCTCCTCTCCTCTGTTCTCCCTTCTCTACCCCCCCTCTCCTCTCCTCTGTTCTCCCTTCTCCACCCCCTCTCCTCTCCTCTCCTCTGTTCTCCCTTCTCCACCCCCCTCCTCTCCTCTCCTCTGTTCTCCCTTCTCTACCCCCTCTCCTCTCCTCTGTTCTCCCTTCTCCACCCCCCCTCTCCTCTCCTCTGTTCTCCCTTCTCCACCCCTCCTCTCCTCTCCTCTGTTCTCTCTTCTCCACCCCCTCTCCTCTCCTCTGTTCTCCTTCTCCACCCCCCCCCTCTCCTCTCCTCTGTTCTCCCTTCTCCACCCCCTCTCCTCTCCTCTGTTCTCCCTTCTCCACCCCCCCTCTCCTCTCCTCTGTTCTCCCTTCTCCACCCCCTCTCCTCTCCTCTGTTCTCCTTCTCCACCCCCTCTCCTCTCCTCTCCTCTGTTCTCTCTTCTCCACCCCCTCTCTCCTCTCCTCTGTTCTCCCTTCTCCACCCCCTCTCCTCTCCTCTCCTCTGTTCTCTCTTCTCCACCCCCTCTCCTCTCCTCTGTTCTCCCTTCTCTACCCCCCTCTCCTCTCCTCTGTTCTCCCTTCTCCACCCCCCTCCTCTCCTCTCCTCTGTTCTCCCTTCTCCACCCCCTCTCCTCTCCTCTGTTCTCCCTTCTCACCCCCCTCTCCTCTCTCTCCTCTGTTCTCCTTCTCCACCCCCTCTCCTCTCCTCTGTTCTCCCTTCTCCACCCCCCTCTCCTCTCCTCTCCTCTGTTCTCCCTTCTCCACCCCCTCTCCTCTCCTCTCCTCTCCTCTGTTCTCCCTTCTCCCCCCCCCTCCCTCCCCTCTGTTCTCCCTTCTCCACCCCCCCTCTCCTCTCCTCTGTTCTCCCTTCTCCACGCCCTCTCCTCTCCTCTCCTCTGTTCTCCCTTCTCTACCCCCTCTCCTCTCCTCTGTTCTCCCTTCTCCACCCCCTCTCCTCTCCTCTACTCTGTTCTCCCTTCTCCCCCCCCCCTCCCCTCCCCTCTGTTCTCCCTTCTCCACCCCCCTCTCCTCTCCTCTGTTCTCCCTTCTCCACCCCCCTCTCCTCTCCTCTGTTCTCCCTTCTCCACCCCCCTCCTCTCCTCTACTCTGTTCTCCCTTCTCCACCCCCTCCCCTCCCCTCTGTTCTCCCTTCTCCACACCCCCTCTCCTCTCCTCTGTTCTCCTCTGTCCTCTCCTCTGTTCTCCTTCTCCCCCCCTCTCCTCTCCTCTGTTCTCCTTCTCCACCCCTCTCCTCCTCTCCTCTGTTCTCCCTTCTCCACCCCCCTCTCCTCTCCTCTGTTCTCCTTCTCCACCCCCCTCCTCTCCTCTCCTCTGTTCTCTCTTCTCCACCCCCTCTCCTCCTCTCCTCTGTTCTCCTTCTCCACCCCCTCTCCTCTCCTCTGTTCTCCCTTCTCCACCCCCCTCTCCTCTCCTCTGTTCTCCCTTCTCCACCCCCTCTCCTCTCCTCTGTTCTCTCTTCTCCACCCCCCTCTCTCCTCTCCTCTGTTCTCCCTTCTCCACCCCCTCTCTCTCCTCTCCTCTGTTCTCTCTTCTCCACCCCCTCTCCTCTCCTCTCCTCTGTTCTCCTTCTCCACCCCCTCTCCTCTCCTCTGTTCTCTCTTCTCCACCCCCCTCTCCTCTCCTCTGTTCTCCTTCTCTAACCCCCTCTCCTCTCCTCTGTTCTCCCTTCTCCACCCCCCTCTCCTCTCCTCTCCTCTGTTCTCCCTTCTCCACCCCCTCTCCTCTCCTCTGTTCTCTCTTCTCCACCCCCTCTCCTCTCCTCTGTTCTCTCTTCTCCACCCCCCCTCTCCTCTCCTCTGTTCTCTCTTCTCCACCCCCTCTCCTCTCCTCTGTTCTCCCTTCTCTACCCCCTCTCCTCTCCTCTGTTCTCCCTTCTCCACCCCCTCTCCCTCCTCTCCTCTGTTCTCCCTTCTCCACCCCCTCTCCTCTCCTCTCCTCTGTTCTCCCTTCTCCACCCCCCCCTCTCCTCTCCTCTGTTCTCCCTTCTCCACCCCCCTCCTCTCCTCTCCTCTGTTCTCCCTTCTCCACCCCCCTCTCCTCTCCTCTGTTCTCCTTCTCCACCCCCTCTCCTCTCCTCTGTTCTCTCTTCTCCACCCCCTCTCCTCTCCTCTGTTCTCCCTTCTCTACCCCCTCTCCTCTCCTCTGTTCTCTCTTCTCCACCCCCTCTCCTCTCCTCTGTTCTCCTTCTCCACCCCCCTCTCCTCTCCTCTGTTCTCCTTCTCCACCCCCCTCTCCTCTCCTCTGTTCTCCCTTCTCCAACCCCCTCTCCTCTCCTCTGTTCTCCCTTCTCCAACCCCTCTCCTCTCCTCTGTTCTCTCTTCTCCACCCCCCTCTCCTCTCCTCTGTTCTCCCTTCTCCACCCCCTCTCCTCTCCTCTGTTCTCCCTTCTCCACCCCCTCTCCTCTCCTCTGTTCTCTCTTCTCCACCCCCTCTCCTCTCCTCTGTTCTCCCTTCTCCACCCCCTCTCCTCTCCTCTGTTCTCCCTTCTCCACCCCCTCTCCTCTCCTCTGTTCTCCTTCTCCCCTCTCCTCTCCTCTGTTCTCTTCTCTCCCCTCTCTCCTCTGTTCTCTCTTCTCCACCCCCCTCTCTCTCTCCTCTGTTCTCCCTTCTCTACCCCCCTCTCCTCTCCTCTGTTCTCCTTCTCCACCCCCTCTCCTCTCCTCTCCTCTGTTCTCCCTTCTCCACCCCCTCTCCTCTCCTCTGTTCTCCTTCTCCACCCCCTCCCTCTCTCTCCTCTGTTCTCCCTTCTCTACCCCCCCCTCTCCTCTCCTCTGTTCTCCCTTCTCCACCCCCTCTCCTCTCCTCTCCTCTGTTCTCCCTTCTCCACCCCCTCTCTCCTCTCCTCTGTTCTCTCTTCTCCACCCCCTCTCCTCTCCTCTGTTCTCCCTTCTCCACCCCCTCCCCTCTCTCCTCTGTTCTCCCTTCTCCACCCCCCTCTCCTCTCCTCTGTTCTCCCTTCTCCACCCCCCCCTCTCCTCTCCTCTGTTCTCCCTTCTCCACCCCCCCCTCTCCTCTCCTCTGTTCTCCCTTCTCCACCCCCTCTCCTCTCCTCTCCTCTGTTCTCCCTTCTCTACCCCCCTCTCCTCTCCTCTGTTCTCCCTTCTCCACCCCCTCCCTCTCCTCTCCTCTGTTCTCCTTCTCCACCCCCCCTCTCCTCTCATCTGTTCTCTCTTCTCCCTCTCTTCTCCTCTGTTCTCCCTTCTCCACCCCCTCTCCTCTCCTCTGTTCTCCCTTCTCCACCCCCTCTCCTCTCCTCTCCTCTGTTCTCCCTTCTCCACCCCCTCTCCTCTCCTCTCCTCTGTTCTCCCTTCTCTACCCCCTCTCCTCTCCTCTGTTCTCCTTCTCCACCCCCCCTCTCCTCTCCTCTGTTCTCCCTTCTCCACCCCCCTCTCCTCTCCTCTGTTCTCCTTCTCCACCCCCTCCCTCTCCTCTCCTCTGTTCTCCCTTCTCCACCCCCTCTCCTCTCCTCTCCTCTGTTCTCTCTTCTCCACCCCCTCTCCTCTCCTCTGTTCTCCTTCTCCACCCCCCTCCTCTCCTCTGTTCTCCTCTCTACCCCCTCTCCTCTCCTCTGTTCTCCACTCCCCCCCTCTCCTCTCCTCTCCTCTGTTCTCCTTCTCCACCCCCCTCTCCTCTCCTCTGTTCTCCCTTCTCTACCCCCTCTCCTCTCCTCTGTTCTCCCTTCTCCACCCCCCTCCTCCTCTCCTCTGTTCTCTCTTCTCCACCCCTCTCCTCTCCTCTGTTCTCCTTCTCCACCCCCTCTCCTCTCTCTCCTCTGTTCTCCCTTCTCCACCCCCCTCCCCTCTCCTCTCCTCTGTTCTCCCTTCTCCACCCCCCTCTCCTCTCCTCTGTTCTCCCTTCTCCACCCCCTCTCCTCTCCTCTGTTCTCCCTTCTCCACCCCCTCCCTCCTCTCCTCTGTTCTCCCTTCTCCACCCCCTCTCCTCTCCTCTGTTCTCCCTTCTCCACCCCCTCTCCTCTCCTCTACTCTGTTCTCCTTCTCCACCCCCTCTCCCCTCTGTTCCCTTCTCCACCCCCTCTCCTCTCCTCTGTTCTCCCTTCTCCACCCCCTCTCCTCTCCTCTGTTCTCCCTTCTCCACCCCCTCTCCTCTCCTCTCCTCTGTTCTCTCTTCTCCACCCCCTCTCCTCTCCTCTGTTCTCCTTCTCCACCCCCCCTCTCCTCTCCTCTGTTCTCTCTTCTCCACCCCCCTCTCTCCTCTCCTCTGTTCTCCCTTCTCCACCCCCCCTCCTCTCCTCTCCTCTGTTCTCCCTTCTCCACCCCCTCTCCTCTCCTCCTCTCCTCTGTTCTCCCTTCTCCACCCCCTCCCCTCCCCCCTCCCTTCTCCACCCCCTCTCTCCTCTCCTCTGTTCTCCCTTCTCCACCCTCTCCTCTCCTCTCCTCTGTTCTCCCTTCTCTACCCCCCTCTCCTCTCCTCTGTTCTCCCTTCTCCACCCCCTCTCCTCTCTCTCCTCTGTTCTCCCTTCTCCACCCCCTCCCCTCCCCTCTGTTCTCCTTCTCCACCCCCTCTCCTCTCCTCTGTTCTCCTTCTCCACCCCCTCTCCTCTCCTCTGTTCTCCCTTCTCCACCCCCTCTCCTCTCCTCTCCTCTGTTCTCTCTTCTCCACCCCCCTCTCCTCTCCTCTGTTCTCCCTTCTCCACCCCCTCTCCTCTCCTCTCCTCTGTTCTCTCTTCTCCACCCCCTCTCCTCTCCTCTCCTCTGTTCTCTCTTCTCCACCCCCCTCCTCTCCTCTCCTCTGTTCTCCCTTCTCCACCCCCCTCTCCTCTCCTCTGTTCTCCCTTCTCACCCCTCTCCTCTCCTCTCCTCTGTTCTCCCTTCTCCACCCCTCTCCTCTCCTCTCCTCTGTTCTCTCTTCTCCCCCCTCTCCTCTCCTCTGTTCTCCCTTCTCCACCCCCTCTCCTCTCTCTCCTCTGTTCTCCCTTCTCCACCCCCTCTCCTCTCCCTCCTCTCCTCTGTTCTCCCTTCTCCACCCCCTCCCCTCTCCTCTGTTCTCCCTTCTCCACCCCCTCTCCTCTCCTCTGTTCTCCCTTCTCCACGCCCCTCTCCTCTCCTCTCCTCTGTTCTCCCTTCTCTACCCCCCTCTCCTCTCCTCTGTTCTCCCTTCTCCACCCCCCTCTCCTCTCTACTCTGTTCTCCCTTCTCCACCCCCCCTCCCCTCTCCTCTGTCTCCCTTCTCCACCCCCTCTCCTCTCCTCTGTTCTCCCTTCTCCACCCCCCTCTCCTCTCCTCTGTTCTCCCTTCTCCACCCCCTCTCCTCTCCTCTCCTCTGTTCTCTCTTCTCCACCCCCCTCTCCTCTCCTCTGTTCTCCCTTCTCCACCCCCTCTCCCTCTCCTCTCCTCTGTTCTCTCTTCTCCACCCCCCTCCCTCTCCTCTCTCCTCTGTTCTCTCTTCTCCACCCCCCTCTCCTCTCCTCTCCTCTGTTCTCCTTCTCCACCCCCCTCTCCTCTCCTCTGTTCTCCTTCTCCACCCCCTCTCCTCTCCTCTGTTCTCCCTTCTCCACCCCCTCTTCTCTCTCCTCTGTTCTCTCTTCTCCCCCCCTCTCCTCTCCTCTGTTCTCCCTTCTCCACCCCCTCCCTCTCCTCTCCTCTGTTCTCTCTTCTCCACCCCCCCCTCTCCTCTCCTCTGTTCTCTCTTCTCCACCCCCTCTCCTCTCCTCTGTTCTCTCTTCTCCACCCCCTCTCCTCTCCTCTGTTCTCCCTTCTCCACCCCCCTCTCCTCTCCTCTGTTCTCTCTTCTCCACCCCCTCTCCTCTCCTCTGTTCTCCCTTCTCCACCCCCCTCTCCTCTCCTCTGTTCTCTCTTCTCCACCCCCCTCTCCTCTCCTCTGTTCTCCCTTCTCCACCCCCTCTCCTCTCCTCTGTTCTCCTTCTCCACCCCCTCTCCTCTCCTCTGTTCTCTCTTCTCCACCCCCTCTCCTCTCCTCTGTTCTCTCTTCTCCACCCCCTCTCCTCTCCTCTGTTCTCCCTTCTCCACCCCCTCTCCTCTCCTCTGTTCTCCCTTCTCCACCCCCTCTCCTCTCCTCTGTTCTCCCTTCTCCACCCCCCCTCTCCTCTCCTCTGTTCTCCTTCTCCACCCCCTCTCCTCTCCTCTGTTCTCCTTCTCCACCCCCCCCTCTCCTCTCCTCTGTTCTCCCTTCTCCACCCCCTCTCCTCTCCTCTGTTCTCCTTCTCCACATCCCCTCTCCTCTCCTCTGTTCTCCTTCTCACCCCCTCTCCTCTCCTCTGTTCTCCCGTCTCCCACCCCCTCTCCTCTCCTCTCCTCTCCTCTCCTCTCTCTCCTCCTCTCCTCTCCTCTCCTCTCCTCTCCTCTCCTCTCCTCTGTTCTCCCTTCTCCACCCCCTCTCCTCTCCTCTCCTCTGTTCTCCCTTCTCCACCCCCCCTCTCCTCTCCTCTGTTCTCCCTTCTCCACCCCCTCTCTCTCCTCTCCTCTGTTCTCCCTTCTCCACCCCTCTCCTCTCCTCTCCTCTGTTCTCCCTTCTCCACCCCCTCTCCTCTCCTCTCCTCTGTTCTCTTCTCCACCCCCCCTCTCTCTCTCCTCTCCTCTGTTCTCTCTTCTCCACCCCCTCTCTCTCTCCTCTGTTCTCCCTTCTCTACCCCCCTGCCCTCTCCTCTCCTCTGTTCTCCCTCCCCCTCTCTCTCTCCTCTGTTCTCCCTTCTCCACCCCCTCCCCTCTCCTCTCCTCTGTTCTCCTTCTCCACCCCCTCTCCCTTCTCCTCTGTTCTCCCTTCTCCACCCCCTCTCCTCTCCTCTCCTCTGTTCTCCCTTCTCCACCCCCCTCCTCTCCTCTCCTCTGTTCTCCTTCTCCACCCCCTCTCCTCTCCTCTGTTCTCCCTTCTCCACCCCCCTCTCCTCCCCTCTGTTCTCCCTTCTCCACCCCCCTCTCCTCTCCTCTGTTCTCCCTTCTCCACCCCCCTCTCCTCTCCTCTGTTCTCCCTTCTCCACCCCCTCTCCTCTCTCCTCTGTTCTCTCTTCTCCACCCCCCTCTCCTCTCCTCTGTTCTCCCTTCTCCACCCCCTCTCCTCTCCTCTCCTCTGTTCTCTCTTCTCCACCCCCCTCTCTCCTCTGTTCTCTCTTCTCCACCCCCTCTCCTCTCCTCTCCTCTGTTCTCCCTTCTCCACCCCCCTCTCCTCTCCTCTGTTCTCCTTCTCCACCCCTCTCCTCTCCTCTCCTCTGTTCTCCCTTCTCCACCCCCTCTCCTCTCCTCTCCTCTGTTCTCTCTTCTCCACCCCCTCTCCTCTCCTCTGTTCTCCCTTCTCCACCCCCCCTCTCCTCTCCTCTCCTCTGTTCTCTCTTCTCCACCCCCTCTCCTCTCCTCTGTTCTCTCTTCTCCACCCCCTCCTCTCCTCTGTTCTCTCTTCTCCACCCCCTCTCCTCTCATCTGTTCTCCCTTCTCCACCCCCTCTCCTCTCCTCTGTTCTCTCTTCTCCACCCCCTCTCCTCTCCTCTGTTCTCCCTTCTCCACCCCCTCTCTCTCCTCTGTTCTCTCTTCTCCACCCCCCTCTCCTCTCCTCTGTTCTCCCTTCTCCACCCCCTCTTCCTCTCCTCTGTTCTCTCTTCTCCACCCCCTCTCCTCTCCTCTGTTCTCTCTTCTCCACCCCCCTCTCCTCTCCTCTGTTCTCTCTTCTCCACCCCCCCTCTCCTCTCCTCTGTTCTCCCTTCTCCACCCCCTCTCCTCTCCTCTGTTCTCCTTCTCCACCCCCCTCTCCTCTCCTCTGTTCTCCTTCTCCACCCCCTCTCCTCTCCTCTGTTCTCCTTCTCCACCCCCTCTCCTCTCCTCTGTTCTCCCTTCTCCACCCCCTCTCCTCTCCTCTGTTCTCCCTTCTCCACCCCCTCTCCTCTCCTCTGTTCTCCCTTCTCCACATCCCCTCTCCTCTCCTCTGTTCTCTCTTCTCCCCTCTCCTCTCCTCTGTTCTCTCGTCTCCACCCCCTCTCCTCTCCTCTCCTCCTCTCCTCTCCTCTCCTCTCCTCTCTCTCCTCTCCTCTCTCTCCTCTCCTCTCCTCTGTTCTCCCTTCTCCACCCCCTCTCCCTCCTCTCCTCTGTTCTCCCTTCTCCACCCCCCTCTCCTCTCCTCTGTTCTCCCTTCTCCACCCCCCTCTCCTCTCCTCTCCTCTCCTCTGTTCTCCTTCTCCACCCCCTCTCCTCTCCTCTCCTCTGTTCTCCCTTCTCCACCCCCTCTCCTCTCCTCTCCTCTGTTCTCCCATCTCCACCCCCCTCTCCTCTCCTCTCCTCTGTTCTCTCTTCTCCACCCCCTCCTCTCTCCTCTGTTCTCCCTTCTCTCCCTGCCCTCTCCTCTCCTGTGTTCACCCCCTCCCCCTCTCCTCTCCTCTGTTCTCCCTTCTCCACCCCCCTCCCCTCTCCTCTCCTCTGTTCTCCCTTCTCCACCCCCTCCCTTCTCCTCTGTTCTCCCTTCTCTACCCCCTCTCCTCTCCTCTCCTCTGTTCTCCCTTCTCCACCCCCCCTCTCCTCTCCTCTCCTCTGTTCTCCCTTCTCTACCCCCTCTCCTCTCCTCTGTTCTCCCTTCTCCACCCCCCTCTCCTCTCCTCTGTTCTCTCTTCTCCACCCCGTCTCCCTCTCCTCTGTTCTCCCTTCTCTACCCCCTCTCCTCTCCTCTGTTCTCTCTTCTCCACCCCCCCTCTCCTCTCCTCTGTTCTCTCTTCTCCACCCCCCTCTCCTCTCCTCTGTTCTCCCTTCTCTACCCCCTCTCCTCTCCTCTGTTCTCCCTTCTCCACCCCCTCTCCCCTCTCCTCTGTTCTCTCTTCTCCACCCCCTCTCCTCTCCTCTCCTCTGTTCTCCTTCTCTTCTCCTCTCCTCTGTTCTCCTTCTCCACCCCCCTCTCCTCTCCTCTCCTCTGTTCTCCCTTCTCCACCCTCCTCTCCTCTCCTCTGTTCTCTCTTCTCCACCCCCTCCTCTCTCCTCTGTTCTCCTTCTCTACCCCCCTCCTCTCCTCTGTTCTCCTTCTCCACCCCCTCTCCCTCTCCTCTGTTCTCCCTTCTCCACCCTCTCCCTCTCCTCTGTTCTCCTTCTCTACATTTACATTACATTTACATTTAAGTCATTTAGCAGACGCTCTCCAGAGCGTCTTATCCAGCGACTTACAAATCCTCTCCTCTTCTCTCCTTCTCCACCCCCTCTCCTCTCCCTCTCCTCTGTTCTCCCTTCTCCACCCCCTCCTCTCCTCTCCTCTGTTCTCCCTTCTCCACCCCCTCTCCTCTCCTCTGTTCTCTCTTCTCCACCCCCCTCTCCTCTCCTCTGTTCTCCTTCTCCACCCCCCTCTCCTCTCCTCTGTTCTCCTTCTCCACCCCCTCTCCTCTCCTCTGTTCTCTCTTCTCCACCCCCTCTCCTCTCCTCTGTTCTCCCTTCTCTCCACCCCTCTCCTCTCCTCTGTTCTCCCTTCTCCACCCCCCTCTCCTCTCCTCTGTTCTCCTCTTCTCCACCCCCCTCTCCTCTCCTCTCCTCTGTTCTCCCTTCTCCACCCCCTCTCCTCTCCTCTGTTCTCTTTCTCCACCCCCCTCTCCTCTCCTCTCCTCTGTTCTCCCTTCTCCACCCCCTCTCCTCTCCTCTGTTCTCTCTTCTCCACCCCCCTCTCCTCTCCTCTGTTCTCCCTTCTCTACCCCCTCTCCTCTCCTCTGTTCTCCTTCTCCACCCCCTCCCCTCCTCTCCTCTGTTCTCCCTTCTCCACCCCCTCTCCTCTCCTCTGTTCTCTCTTCTCCACCCCCTCTCCTCTCCTCTGTTCTCCCTTCTCCACCCCCTCTCCTCTCCTCTGTTCTCTCTTCTCCACCCCCTCTCCTCTCCTCTGTTCTCCTTCTCCACCCCCTCTCCTCTCCTCTCCTCTGTTCTCCCTTCTCCACCCCTCTCTCCCTCTCCTCTGTTCTCTCTTCTCCACCCCCTCTTCTCCTCTGTTCTCCCTTCTCCACCCCTCTCCTCTCCTCTCCTCTGTTCTCCCTTCTCCACCCCCTCTCCTCTCCTCTGTTCTCCCTTCTCACCCCCCTCTCCTCTCTCCTCCTCTGTTCTCCCTTCTCCACCCCCTCTCCTCTCCTCTCCTCTGTTCTCCCTTCTCCACCCCCTCTCCTCTCCTCTCCTCTGTTCTCCCTTCTCCACCCCCTCTCCTCTCTCTCCTCTGTTCTCTCTTCTCCACCCCCCTCCTCTCCTCTGTTCTCCTTCTCTACCCTGCCCTCTCCTCTCCTGTGTTCTCCCCCCCCCCCTCTCCTCTCCTCTGTTCTCCCTTCTCCACCCCCCTCCCCCTCTCCTCCTCTGTTCTCCCTTCTCCACCCCCTCCCTTCTCCTCTGTTTTCCCTTCTCCACCCCCTCTCCTCTCCTCTCCTCTGTTCTCCCTTCTCCAACCCCCTCCCCCTCTCCTCTCTCCTCTCCTCTGTTCTCCCTTCTCTACCCCCCTCTCCTCTCCTCTGTTCTCTCTTCTCCACCCCCTCTCCTCTCCTCTGTTCTCCCTTCTCTACCCCCTCTCCTCTCCTCTGTTCTCTCTTCTCCACCCCCTCTCCTCTCCTCTGTTCTCTTCTCCACCCCCTTCTCCTCTCCTCTGTTCTCCCTTCTCTACCCCCTCTCCTCTCCTCTGTTCTCCCTTCTCCACCCCCTCTCCTCTCCTCTGTTCTCTCTTCTCCACCCCTCTCCTCTCTCTCCTCTGTTCTCCCTTCTCTACCCCCTCTCCTCTCCTCTGTTCTCCCTTCTCCACCCCCTCTCCTCTCTCTCCTCTGTTCTCCCTTCTCCACCCCCTCTCCTCTCCTCTGTTCTCCCTTCTCCACCCCCTCCCTTCTCCTCTGTTCTCCCTTCTCTACCCCCTCTCCTCTCCTCTCCTCTGTTCTCCCTTCTCCACCCCCTCTCCTCTCCTCTCCTCTGTTCTCCCTTCTCTACCCCCCCCTCTCCTCTCCTCTGTTCTCCCTTCTCCACCCCCTCTCCTCTCTCTGTTCTCCTTCTGTCTCCTCTCCTCTGTTCTCCCTTCCACCCCCCTCTCCTCTCCTCTGTTCTCTCTTCTCCACCCCCCCTCTCCTCTCCTCTGTTCTCTCTTCTCCCCCTCTCCTCTCCTCTGTTCTCCCTTCTCTACCCCCTCTCCTCTCCTCTGTTCTCCCTTCTCCACCCCCTCTCCTCTCCTCTGTTCTCTCTTCTCCACCCCCTCTCCTCTCCTCTCCTCTGTTCTCCCTTCTCTACCCCCTCTCCTCTCCTCTGTTCTCCCTTCTCCACCCCCTCTCCTCTCTCTCTCCTCTGTTCTCCTTCTCCACCCCCTCTCCTCTCCTCTGTTCTCTCTTCTCCACCCCCTCTCCTCTCCTCTGTTCTCCTTCTCTACCCCCCTCTCCTCTCCTCTGTTCTCCCTTCTCCACCCACCTCTCCTCTCCTCTCCTCTGTTCTCCCTTCTCCACCCCCTCTCCTCTCCCTCTGTTCTCTCTTCTCCACCCCCTCTCCTCTCCTCTGTTCTCCTTCTCCACCCCCTCTCCTCTCCTCTGTTCTCCCTTCTCTGCACCCCCTCTCCTCTCCTCTGTTCTCCCTTCTCCACCCCCCTCTCCTCTCCTCTGTTCTCCCTTCTCCACCCCCTCTCCTCTCCTCTCCTCTGTTCTCCTTCTCTACCCCCTCTCCTCTCCTCTGTTCTCCCTTCTCCACACCCCCTCCTCTCCTCTCCTCTGTTCTCCCTTCTCCACCCCCCTCTCCTCTCCTCTGTTCTCTCTTCTCCACCCCCTCTCCTCTCCTCTGTTCTCCCTTCTCCACCCCCTCTCCTCTCCTCTCCTCTGTTCTCCTTCTCCACCCCCTCTCCTCTCCTCTCCTCTGTTCTCCCTTCTCCACCCCCCCTCTCCTCTCCTCTGTTCTCCCTTCTCTCCCCCCCTCTCCTCTCCTCTCCTCTGTTCTCCCTTCTCCACCCCCTCCTCCTCTCCTCTGTTCTCTCTTCTCCACCCCCTCTCCTCTCCTCTGTTCTCCCTTCTCCACCCCCTCTCCTCTCCTCTGTTCTCCCTTCTCTACCCCCCTCCTCTCTCTCCTCTGTTCTCCCTTCTCCACCCCCTCTCCTCTCCTCTCCTCTGTTCTCCCTTCTCCACCCCCTCTCCTCTCCTCTCCTCTGTTCTCCTTCTCCACCCCCTCTCCTCTCCTCTGTTCTCCCTTCTCCACCCCCTCTCCTCTCCTCTCCTCTGTTCTCCCTTCTCCTCCCCCCCTCTCCTCTCCTCTGTTCTCTCTTCTCCACCCCCTCTCCTCTCCTCTCCTCTGTTCTCTCTTCTCCACCCCCTCTCCTCTCCTCTGTTCTCTCTTCTCCACCCCCCCTCTCCTCTCCTCTGTTCTCTCTTCTCCACCCCCTCTCCTCTCCTCTGTTCTCCCTTCTCCACCCCCCTCTCCTCTCCTCTCCTCTGTTCTCCTTTCTCTACCCCCCCTCTCCTCTCCTCTGTTCTCCTTCTCCACCCCCTCTCCTCTCCTCTGTTCTCCCTTCTCCACCCCCTCTCCTCTCCTCTCCTCTGTTCTCCCTTCTCTACCCCCTCTCCTCTCCTCTGTTCTCCCTTCTCTACCCCCTCTCCTCTCCTCTGTTCTCCCTTCTCCACCCCCTCTCCTCTCCTCTACTCTGTTCTCCTTCTCCACCCCCCCTCCCCTCCCCTCTGTTCTCCCTTCTCCACCCCCTCTCCTCTCCTCTGTTCTCCCTTCTCCACGCCCCTGTCCTCTCCTCTCCTCTGTTCTCCCTTCTCTACCCCCTCTCCTCTCCTCTGTTCTCCCTTCTCCACCCCTCTCTCCTCTCCTCTGTTCTCCCTTCTCCACCCCCTCTCCTCTCCTCTCCTCTGTTCTCTCTTCTCCACCCCCTCTCCTCTCCTCTGTTCTCCCTTCTCCACCCCCTCTCCTCTCCTCTCCTATGTTCTCTCTTCTCCACCCCCTCTCCTCTCCTCTCCTCTGTTCTCTCTCTTCTCCACCCCCTCTCCTCTCCTCTCCTCTGTTCTCCCTTCTCCACCCCCCCCTCTCCTCTCCTCTGTTCTCCCTTCTCCACCCCCTCTCCTCTCTCTTCTCTGTTATCTCTTCTCCACCCCCTCTCCTCTCCTCTCCTCTGTTCTCCCTTCTCACCCCCTCTCCTCTCCTCTGTTCTCCCTTCTCCACACCCCCTCTCCTCTCCTCTGTTCTCCCTTCTCCACCCCCTCTCCTCTCCTCTCCTCTGTTCTCTCTTCTCCCACCCCCTCTCCTCTCCTCTGTTCTCCCTTCTCCACCCCCCTCTCCTCTCCTCTCCTCTGTTCTCTCTTCTCCACCCCCTCTCCTCTCCTCTCCTCTGTTCTCCCTTCTCCCCCTCTCCTCTCCTCTGTTCTCCCTTCTCCACCCCCTCTCCTCTCCTCTTCTCTGTTATCTCTTCTCCACCCCCTCTCCTCTCCTCTCCTCTGTTCTCCATTCTCCACCCCCTCTCTCTCCTCTGTTCTCTCTTCTCCACCCCCTCTCCTCTCCTCTGTTCTCTCTTCTCCACCCCCCCTTCTCCTCTGTTCTCTCTTCTCCACCCCCTCTCCTCTCCTCTGTTCTCCCTTCTCCACCCCCTCTCCTCTCCTCTCCTCTGTTCTCCCTTCTCCACCCCCTCTCCTCTCCTCTGTTCTCCCTTCTCCACCCCCTCTCCTCTCCTCTACTCTGTTCTCCCTTCTCCACCCCCCTCCCCTCCCCTCTGTTCTCCTTCTCCACCCCCTCTCCTCTCCTCTGTTCTCCCTTCTCCACGCCCCTGTCCTCTCCTCTCCTCTGTTCTCCCTTCTCTACCCCCTCTCCTCTCCTCTGTTCTCCCTTCTCCACCCCCTCTCCTCTCCTCTGTTCTCCCTTCTCCACCCCCTCTCCTCTCCTCTCCTCTGTTCTCTCTTCTCCACCCCCTCTCCTCTCCTCTGTTCTCCCTTCTCCACCCCCCCTCCTCTCCTCTCCTATGTTCTCTCTTCTCCACCCCCTCTCCTCTCTCCTCTCCTCTGTTCTCTCTTCTCCACCCCCTCTCCTCTCCTCTCCTCTGTTCTCCCTTCTCCACCCCCCCTCTCCTCTCCTCTGTTCTCCCTTCTCCACCCCCTCTCCTCTCCTCTCCTCTGTTATCTCTTCTCCACCCCCCCTCTCCTCTCCTCTCCTCTGTTCTCCATTCTCCACCCCCCCTCTCCTCTCCTCTGTTCTCTCTTCTCCACCCCCTCTCCTCTCCTCTGTTCTCTCTTCTCCACCCCCTCCTCTCCTCTGTTCTCTCTTCTCCACCCCCCTCTCTCTCCTCTGTTCTCCCTTCTCCACCCCCTCTCCTCTCCTCTGTTCTCTCTTCTCCACCCCCTCTCCTCTCCTCTCCTCTGTTCTCCCTTCTCCACCCCCTCCCTTCTCCTCTGTTCTCCCTTCTCCACCCCCTCCCTCTCCTCTCCTCTGTTCTCCTTCTCCACCCCCCCTCTCTCCTCTTCTCTGTTCTCCCTTCTCTACCCCCCCCTCCTCTCCTCTGTTCTCTCTTCTCCACCCCCTCTCCTCTCCTCTGTTCTCCCTTCTCCACCCCCTCTCCTCTCCTCTCCTCTGTTCTCTCTTCTCCACCCCCTCTCCTCTCCTCTGTTCTCCTTCTCCACCCCCCTCTCCTCTCCTCTGTTCTCTCTTCTCCACCCCCTCCCCTCTCCTCTGTTCTCCCTTCTCCACCCCCTCTCCTCTCCTCTGTTCTCCCTTCTCCACCCCCTCTCTCTCTCCTCTGTTCTCCCTTCTCCACCCCCCTCTCCTCTCCTCTGTTCTCCCTTCTCCACCCCCTCTCCTCTCCTCTGTTCTCCCTTCTCCACATCCCCTCTCCTCTCCTCTGTTCTCTCTTCTCCACCCCCTCTCCTCTCGCCTGTTCTCCGTCTCCACCCCCTCTCCTCTCCTCTCCCTCCTCTCCTCTCCTCTCCTCTCCTCTGTTCTCCCTTCTCCACCCCCTCTCCTCTCCTCTCCTCTGTTCTCCCTTCTCCACCCCCTCTCCTCTCCTCCTCTCCTCTGTTCTCCCTTCTCCACCCCCCTCCTCTCCTCTCCTCTCCTCTCCTCTGTTCTCCCTTCTCCACTCCCCTCTCCTCTCCTCTGTTCTCCTTCTCCACCCCCTCTCCTCTCCTCTCCTCTGTTCTCCCTTCTCCACCCCCTCTCCTCTCCTCTCCTCTGTTCTCTCTTCTCCACCCCCTCCTCTCTCCTCTGTTCTCCTTCTCTACCCTGCCCTCTCCTCTCCTGTGTTCTCCCTCCCCCCTCTCCTCTCCTCTGTTCTCCCTTCTCCACCCCCCCCCTCTCCTCTCCTCTGTTCTCCCTTCTACACCCCCCTCTCCTTCTCCTCTGTTCTCTCTTCTCCACCCCCCCTCTCCTCTCCTCTGTTCTCCTTCTCCACCCCCTCTCCTCTCCTCTGTTCTCCCTTCTCCACCCCCCCTCTCCTCTCCTCTCCTCTGTTCTCCTTCTCCACCCCCTCTCCTCTCCTCTGTTCTCCCTTCTCCACCCCCATCTCCTCTCCTCTCCTCTGTTCTCTCTTCTCCACCCCCCTCTCCTCTCCTCTCCTCTGTTCTCTCTTCTCCACCCCCTCTCTCCTCTCCTCTCCTCTGTTCTCCCTTCTCCACCCCCCCTCTCCTCTCCTCTGTTCTCCCTTCTCCACCCCCTCTCCTCTCCTCTCCTCTGTTCTCTGTTCTCCACCCCCCTCTCCTCTCCTCTCCTCTGTTCTCCATTCTCCACCCCCCCTCTCCTCTCCTCTGTTCTCTCTTCTCCACCCCCCTCTCCTCTCCTCTGTTCTCTCTTCTCCACCCCCCCTCCTCTCCTCTGTTCTCTCTTCTCCACCCCCCTCTCCTCTCCTCTGTTCTCCCTTCTCCACCCCCTCTCCTCTCCTCTGTTCTCTCTTCTCACACCCCCTCTCCTCTCCTCTGTTCTCTCTTCTCCCCCCCTCCTCTCCTCTGTTCTCTCTTCTCCACCCCCTCTCCTCTCCTCTGTTCTCCCTTCCACCCCCCCTCCTTCTCCTCTGTTCTCTCTTCTCCACCCCCCTCTCCTCTCCTCTGTTCTCTCTTCTCCACCCCCTCTCCTCTCCTCTGTTCTCTCTTCTCCACCCCCTCTCCTCTCCTCTGTTCTCCCTTCTCCACCCCCTCTCCTCTCCTCTGTTCTCCCTTCTCCACCCCCTCTCCTCTCCTCTGTTCTCCCTTCTCCACCCCCTCTCCTCTCCTCTGTTCTCCCTTCTCCACCCCCTCTCCTCTCCTCTGTTCTCCCTTCTCCACATCCCCTCTCCTCTCCTCTGTTCTCTCTTCTCCACCCCCTCTCCTCCGCCTGTTCTCCGTCTCCTCCCCCTCTCCTCTCCTCTCCTCTCCTCTCCTCTCCTCTCCTCTGTTCTCCCTTCTCCACCCCCTCTCCTCTCCTCTCCTCTGTTCTCCCTTCTCCACCCCGTCTCCTCTCCTCTCCTCTCCTCTGTTCTCCCTTCTCCACCCCCTCTCCCTCTCCTCTCCTCTCCTCTCCTCTGTTCTCCCTTCTCCACCCTCTCCTCTCCTCTCCTCTGTTCTCCCTTCTCCACCCCTCTCCTCTCCTCTCCTCTGTTCTCCCATCTCCACCCCCTCTCCTCTCCTCTCCTCTGTTCTCTCTTCTCCACCCCCCTCCTCTCTCCTCTGTTCTCCCTTCTCTACCCTGCCCTCTCCTCTCCTGTGTTCTCCCTCCCCCTCTCCTCTCCTCTGTTCTCCCTTCTCCACCCCCTCCCCTCTCCCTCTCCTCTGTTCTCCTTCTACACCCCCCTCCCTTCTCCTCTGTTCTCTCTTCTCCACCCCCCCTCTCCTCTCCTCTGTTCTCCCTTCTCCACCCCCCCTCTCCTCTCCTCTGTTCTCCCTTCTCCACCCCCTCCCCTCTCCTCTGTTCTCCCTTCTCCACCCCCTCTCCTCTCCTCTGTTCTCCCTTCTCCACCCCCCTCCCCTCTCCTCTGTTCTCTCTTCTCCACCCCCCTCTCCTCTCTCCTCTCCTCTGTTCTCCCTTCTCCACCCCCTCTCCTCTCCTCTTATCTCTCTTCTCCACCCCCTCTCCTCTCCTCTCCTCTGTTCTCTCTTCTCCACCGCCCCTCTCCTCTCCTCTGTTCTCCCTTCTCAACCCGCCCCCTCCCCCACCCACACACACACCCTAGCTCTAAATAATGAGACAACTGTCACAATGTATTACCCCTTTTCCCAACCAACGGGTGGTGACCACGACGACTGTTATAGCCAGTGTCACCCTCTGGGGTCTATCGCCCAGGGCGAGGGAGGGAGGGAGGGAGGGAGGGAGGGAGGGAGGGAAGGCTGAGGGCCAGAACAACAGTCCGGTGACAGCCAGACAGAATCACTGTCATTATGGTGCTCAACACAACAGTGTGAGTAAGAGACGGGGAAGAGAGGAACGTTCAGATAGTAGAAGGGAACAGAGGAACGTTAGTCACATAGTAGAAGGGAACAGAGGAACATTCAGATAGTAGAAGGGAACAGAGGAACGTTAGTCACATAGTAGAAGGGAACAGAGGAACGTTCAGATAGTAGAAGGGAACAGAGGAACGTTCAGATAGTAGAAGGGAACAGAGGAACGTTAGTCACATAGTAGAAGGGAACAGAGGAACGTTCAGATAGTAGAAGGGAACAGAGGAACGTTCAAATAGTAGAAGGGAACAGAGGAACGTTGACACAGTAGAAGGGAACAGAGGAACTTTCAGATAGTAGAAGGGAACAGAGGAACGTTAGTCACATAGTAGAAGGGAACAGAGGAACGTTCAGATAGTAGAAGGGAACAGAGGAACGTTGACACAGTAGAAGGGAACAGAGGAACGTTGACACAGTAGAAGGGAACAGAGGAACGTTCAGATAGTAGAAGGGAACAGAGGAACGTTCAGATAGTAGAAGGGAACAGAGGAACGTTCAGATAGTAGAAGGGAACAGAGGAACGTTAGTCACATAGTAGAAGGGAACAGAGGAACGTTCAGATAGTAGAAGGGAACAGAGGAACGTTCAAATAGTAGAAGGGAACAGAGGAACGTTGACACAGTAGAAGGGAACAGAGGAACGTTCAGATAGTAGAAGGGAACAGAGGAACGTTAGTCACATAGTAGAAGGGAACAGAGGAACGTTCAGATAGTAGAAGGGAACAGAGGAACGTTCACACAGTAGAAGGGAACAGAGGAACGTTCAGATAGTAGAAGGGAACAGAGGAACGTTCAGATAGTAGAAGGGAACAGAGGAACGTTCAGATAGTAGAAGGGAACAGAGGAACGTTAGTCACATAGTAGAAGGGAACAGAGGAACGTTCAGATAGTAGAAGGGAACAGAGGAACGTTTAGATAGTAGAAGGGAACAGAGGAACGTTCAGATAGTAGAAGGGAACAGAGGAACGTTCAGATAGTAGAAGGGAACAGAGGAACGTTCAGATAGTAGAAGGGAACAGAGGAACGTTCAGATAGTAGAAGGGAACAGAGGAACGTTCACATAGTAGAAGGGAACAGAGGAACGTTCAGATAGTAGAAGGGAACAGAGGAACGTTAGTCACATAGTAGAAGGGAACAGAGGAACGTTCAGATAGTAGAAGGGAACAGAGGAACGTTCAGATAGTAGAAGGGAACAGAGGAACGTTCAGATAGTAGAAGGGAACAGAGGAACGTTCAGATAGTAGAAGGGAACAGAGGAACGTTAGTCACATAGTAGAAGGGAACAGAGGAACGTTCAGATAGTAGAAGGGAACAGAGGAACGTTCAGATAGTAGAAGGGAACAGAGGAACGTTCAGATAGTAGAAGGGAACAGAGGAACGTTCAGATAGTAGAAGGGAACAGAGGAACGTTCAGATAGTAGAAGGGAACAGAGGAACGTTCACATAGTAGAAGGGAACAGAGGAACGTTCAGATAGTAGAAGGGAACAGAGGAACGTTCAGATAGTAGAAGGGAACAGAGGAACGTTCAGATAGTAGAAGGGAACAGAGGAACGTTCAGATAGTAGAAGGGAACAGAGGAACGTTCACACAGTAGAAGGGAACAGAGGAACGTTCACATCGTAGAAGGGAACAGAGGAACGTTCAGATAGTAGAAGGGACCAGAGGAACGTTCAGATAGTAGAAGGGAACAGAGGAACGTTCAGATAGTAGAAGGGAACAGAGGAACGTTCATATAGTAGAAGGGAACAGAGGAACGTTCAGATAGTAGAAGGGAACAGAGGAACGTTCACATAGTAGAAAGGAACAGAGGAACGTTCAGATAGTAGAAGGGAACAGAGGAACGTTAGTCACATAGTAGAAGGGAACAGAGGAACGTTCAGATAGTAGAAGGGAACAGAAGAACGTTCAGATAGTAGAAGGGGACAAGAGGAACGTTCAGATAGTAGAAGGGAACAGAGGAACGTTCAGATAGTAGAAGGAGGAACAGAGGGACGTTCAGATAGTAGAAGGAGGAACAGAGGAACGTTCAGATAGTAGAAGGGAACAGAGGAACGTTCAGATAGTAGAAGGGAACAGAGGAACGTTCACATAGTAGAAGGGACAGAGGAACGTTCAGATAGTAGAAGGGAACAGAGGAACGTTCAGATAGTAGAAGGGAACAGAGGAACGTTCAGATAGTAGAAGGAGGAACAGAGGGACGTTCAGATAGTAGAAGGAGGAACAGAGGAACGTTCAGATAGTAGAAGGGAACAGAGGAACGTTCAGATAGTAGAAGGGAACAGAGGAACGTTCACATAGTAGAAGGGAGAGAGGAACGTTCAGATAGTAGAAGGGAACAGAGGAACGTTCAGATAGTAGAAGGGAACAGAGGAACGTTCATAAGTAGAAGGGAACAGAGGAACGTTCAGATAGTAGAAGAGAACAGAGACACGATCAGATAGTAGAAGGGAACAGAGGAACGTTCAGATAGTAGAAGGGAACAGAGGAACGTTCAGTTAGTAGAAGGGAACAGAGGAACGTTCAGATAGTAGAAGGGAACAGAGGAACGTTAGTCACATAGTAGAAGGGAACAGAGGAACGTTCAGATAGTAGAAGGGAACAGAGGAATGTTCAGATAGTAGAAGGGAACAGAGGAACGTTCATATAGTAGAAGGGAACAGAGGAACGTTCATATAGTAGAAGGGAACAGAGGAACGTTCAGATAGTAGAAGGGAACAGAGGAACGTTCAGATAGTAGAAGGGAACAGAGGAACGTTCAGATAGTAGAAGGGAACAGAGGAACGTTGAGATAGTAGAAGGGAACAGAGGAACGTTCATAAGTAGAAGGGAACAGAGGAACGTTCAGATAGTAGAAGAGAACAGAGACACGATCAGATAGTAGAAGGGAACAGAGGAACGTTCAGATAGTAGAAGGGAACAGAGGAACGTTCACATAGTAGAAGGGAACAGAGGAACGTTCAGATAGTAGAAGGGAACAGAGGAACGTTCAGATAGTAGAAGGGAACAGAGGAACTTTCATATAGTAGAAGGGAACAGAGGAACGTTCAGATAGTAGAAGGGAACAGAGGAACGTTCACATAGTAGAAAGGAACAGAGGAACGTTCAGATAGTAGAAGGGAACAGAGGAACGTTAGTCACATAGTAGAAGGGAACAGAGGAACGTTCAGATAGTAGAAGGGAACAGAAGAACGTTCAGATAGTAGAAGGGGACAAGAGGAACGTTCAGATAGTAGAAGGGAACAGAGGAACGTTCAGATAGTAGAAGGAGGAACAGAGGGACGTTCAGATAGTAGAAGGAGGAACAGAGGAACGTTCAGATAGTAGAAGGGAACAGAGGAACGTTCAGATAGTAGAAGGAAACAGAGGAACGTTCACATAGTAGAAGGGAGAGAGGAACGTTCAGATAGTAGAAGGGAACAGAGGAACGTTCAGATAGTAGAAGGGAACAGAGGAACGTTGAGATAGTAGAAGGGAACAGAGGAACGTTCACATCGTAGAAGGGAACAGAGGAACGTTCAGATAGTAGAAGGGAACAGAGGAACGTTCATAAGTAGAAGGGAACAGAGGAACGTTCAGATAGTAGAAGAGAACAGAGACACGATCAGATAGTAGAAGGGAACAGAGGAACGTTCAGATAGTAGAAGGGAACAGAGGAACGTTCATATAGTAGAAGGGAACAGAGGAACGTTCAGATAGTAGAAGGGAACAGAGGAACGTTAGTCACATAGTAGAAGGGAACAGAGGAACGTTCAGATAGTAGAAGGGAACAGAGGAACGTTCAGATAGTAGAAGGGAACAGAGGAACGTTCAGTTAGTAGAAGGGGGAACAGAGGAACGTTCAGATAGTAGAAGGGAACAGAGGAACGTTCAGATAGTAGAAGGGAACAGAGGAACGTTCAGATAGTAGAAGGGAACAGAGGAACGTTCAGATAGTAGAAGGAACAGAGGAACGTTAGTCACATAGTAGAAGGGAAACAGAGGAACGTTCAGATAGTAGAAGGGAACAGAGGAACGTTCAAATAGTAGAAGGGAACAGAGGAACGTTCAGACACAGTAGAAGGGAACAGAGGAACGTTCAGATAGTAGAAGGGAACAGAGGAACGTTAGATAGTAGAAGGGAACAGAGGAACGTCAGATAGTAGAAGGAACAGAGGAACGTTGAGACAGTAGAAGGGAACAGAGGAACGTTGACACAGTAGAAGGGAACAGAGGAACGCTCAGATAGTAGAAGGGAACAGAGGAACGCTCAGATAGTAGAAGGGAACAGAGGAACGTAGTCACATAGTAGAAGGGAACAGAGGAACGTTCAGATAGTAGAAGGGAACAGAGGAACGTTTAGATAGTAGAAGGGAACAGAGGAACGCTCAGATAGTAGAAGGGAACAGAGGAACGCTCAGATAGTAGAAGGAACAGAGGAACGTTCAGATAGTAGAAGGGAACAGAGGAACGTTCAGATAGTAGAAGGGAACAGAGGAACGTTAGTCACATAGTAGAAGGGAACAGAGGAACGTTCAGATAGTAGAAGGGAACAGAGGAATGTTCAGATAGTAGAAGGGAACAGAGGAACGTTCAGTTAGTAGAAGGGAACAGAGGAACGTTCAGATAGTAGAAGGGAACAGAGGAACGTTAGTCACATAGTAGAAGGGAACAGAGGAACGTTCAGATAGTAGAAGGGAACAGAGGAACGTTCAGATAGTAGAAGGGAACAGAGGAACGTTCAGATAGTAGAAGGGAACAGAGGAACGTTAGTCACATAGTAGAAGGGAACAGAGGAACGTTCAGATAGTAGAAGGGAACAGAGGAACGTTCAGATAGTAGAAGGGACCAGAGGAACGTTCAGATAGTAGAAGGGAACAGAGGAACGTTCAGATAGTAGAAGGGAACAGAGACACGTTCAGATAGTAGAAGGGAACAGAGGAACGTTCAGATAGTAGAAGGGAACAGAGGAACATTCATATAGTAGAAGGGAACAGAGGAACGTTCAGATAGTAGAAGGGAACAGAGGAACGTTCAGATAGTAGAAGGGAACAGAGGAACGTTCAGATAGTAGAAGGGAACAGAGGAACGTTCAGATAGTAGAAGGGAACAGAGGAACGTTCAGATAGTAGAAGGGAACAGAGGAACGTTCACATAGTAGAAGGGAACAGAGGAACGTTCAGATAGTAGAAGGGAACAGAGGAACGTTCAGATAGTAGAAGGGAACAGAGGAACGTTCATATAGTAGAAGGGAACAGAGGAACGTTCAGATAGTAGAAGGGAACAGAGGAACGTTCAGATAGTAGAAGGAGGAACAGAGGAACGCTCAGATAGTAGAAGGAGGAACAGAGGAACGTTCAGATAGTAGAAGGAAACAGAGGAACAGAGGAACGTTCAGATAGTAGAAGGGGAACAGAGGAACGTTCAGATAGTAGAAGGAACAGAGAACGCTCAGATAGTAGAAGGGAACAGAGGAACGTTGAGATAGTAGAAGGGAACAGAGGAACGTTCATAAGTAGAAGGGAACAGAGGAACGTTCAGATAGTAGAAGGGAACAGAGGAACGATCAGATAGTAGAAGGGAACAGAGGAACGTTCAGATAGTAGAAGGGAACAGAGGAACGTTCATATAGTAGAAGAGGAACAGAGGAACGTTCAGATAGTAGAAGGGAACAGAGGAACGTTCAGATAGTAGAAGGGAACAGAGGAACGTTCAGATAGTAGAAGGGAACAGAGGAACGTTCAGATAGTAGAAGGGAACAGAGGAACGTTCAGATATAGTAGATAGTAGAAGGGAACAGAGGAACGTTCAGATAGTAGAAGGGAACAGAGGAACGTTCAGATAGTAGAAGGAGGAACAGAGGAACGTTCAGATAGTAGAAGGGAACAGAGGAACGTTCAGATAGTAGAAGGGAACAGAGGAACGTTCACATAGTAGAAGGAACAGAGGAACGTTCAGATAGTAGAAGGAACAGAGGAACGTTAGATAGTAGAAGGGAACAGAGGAACGTTCAGATAGTAGAAGGGAACAGGAACGCTCATCGTAGAAGGAACAGAGGAACGTTCAGATAGTAGAAGGGAACAGAGGAACGTTCAGATAGTAGAAGGGAACAGAGGAACGTTCAGATAGTAGAAGGGAACAGAGGAACGTTCAGATAGTAGAAGGGAAGTAGAAGAGGAACGTTCAGATAGTAGAAGAGGGAACAGAGGAAGAGGAACGTTCAGATAGTAGAAGGGAACAGAGGAACGTTCACATAGTAGAAGGGAACAGAGGAACGTTCAGATAGTAGAAGGGAACAGAGGAACGTTCAGATAGTAGAAGGGAACAGAGGAACGTTCAGATAGTAGAAGGGAACAGAGGAACGTTCAGATAGTAGAAGGGAACAGAGGAACGTTGACACAGTAGAAGGGAACAGAGGAACGTTCAGATAGTAGAAGGGAACAGAGGAACGTTCAGATAGTAGAAGGGAACAGAGGAACGTTAGTCACATAGTAGAAGGGAACAGAGGAACGTTCAGATAGTAGAAGGGAACAGAGGAACGTTCAGATAGTAGAAGGGAACAGAGGAACGTTCAGATAGTAGAAGGGAACAGAGGAACGTTCAGATAGTAGAAGGGAACAGAGGAACGTTCAGATAGTAGAAGGGAACAGAGGAACGTTCAGATAGTAGAAGGGAACAGAGGAACGTTCAGATAGTAGAAGGAACAGAGGAACGTTCAGATAGTAGAAAGAGGAACAGAGGAACGTTCAGATAGTAGAAGGGAACAGAGGAACGTTCAGATAGTAGAAGGGAACAGAGGAACGTTCAGATAGTAGAAGGGAACAGAGGAACGTTCAGATAGTAGAAGGGAACAGAGGAACGTTCAGATAGTAGAAGGGAACAGAGGAACGTTCAGATAGTAGAAGGGAACAGAGGAACGTTCAGATAGTAGAAGGGAACAGAGGGCGTTAGTCAGATAGTAGAAGGGAACAGAGGAACGTTCAGATAGTAGAAGGGAACAGAGGAACGTTCAGATAGTAGAAGGGAACAGAGAGCGTTCAGATAGTAGAAGGGAACAGAGGAACGTTAGTCAGATAGTAGAAGGGAACAGATAGTAGAAGGGAACAGAGGAACGTTCAGATAGTAGAAGGAAGGGAACAGAGGAACGTTCAGATAGTAGAAGGGAACAGAGGAACGTTCACATAGTAGAAGGGAACAGAGGAACGTTCAGATAGTAGAAGGGAACAGAGGAACGTTCACATAGTAGAAGGGAACAGAGGAACGTTCAGATAGTAGAAGGGAACAGAGGAACGTTCAGATAGTAGAAGGGAACAGAGGAACGTTCAGATAGTAGAAGGGAATAGAGGAACAGAGGAACGTTCAGATAGTAGAAGGGAACAGAGGAACGTTAGTCACATAGTAGAAGGGAACAGAGGAGCGTTCACATAGTAGAAGGGAACAGAGGAACGTTCAGATAGTAGAAGGGAACAGAGGAACGTTCAGATAGTAGAAGAGGAACGTTGAGGAGGAACAGAGGAACGTTCAGATAGTAGAAGGGAACAGAGGAACGTAGTCACAGTAGAAGGGAACAGGGAATAGTAGAAGGAACGTTCAGATAGTAGATAGAGAAGGGAACAGAGGAACGTTCAGATAGTAGAAGGGAACAGAGGAACGTTCAGATAGTAGAAGGAACAGAGGAACGTTCAGATAGTAGAAGGGAACAGAGGAACAGTAGAAGGGAACAGCGTTCAGATAGTAGAAGGGAACAGAGGAACGTTCAGATAGTAGAAGGGAACAGAGGAACGTTCAGATAGTAGAAGGGAAGAGGAACGTTCAGATAGTAGAAGGGAACAGAGGAACGTTCAGATAGTAGAAGGGAACAGAGGAACGTTCAGATAGTAGAAGGGAACAGAGGAACGTTCAGATAGTAGAAGGAACAGAGGAACGTTCAGATAGTAGAAGGGAACAGAGGAACGTTAGTCACATAGTAGAAGGGAACAGAGGAACGTTCAGATAGTAGAAGGGAACAGAGGAACGTTCAGATAGTAGAAGGGAACAGAGGAACGTTCAGATAGTAGAAGGGAACAGAGGAACGTTCACATAGTAGAAGGGAACAGAGGAACGTTCAGATAGTAGAAGGGAACAGAGGAACGTTCAGATAGTAGAAGGGAACAGAGGAACGTTCACATAGTAGAAGGGAACAGAGGAACGTTCAGATAGTAGAAGGGAACAGAGGAACGTTTCACAGATAGTAGAAGGGAACAGAGGAACGTTCAGATAGTAGAAGGGAACAGAGGAACGTTCAGATAGTAGAAGGGAACAGAGGAACGTTCAGATAGTAGAAGGAACAGAGGAACGTTCAGATAGTAGAAGGGAACAGAGGAACGTTCAGATAGTAGAAGGGAACAGAGGAACGTTCAGATAGTAGAAGGGAACAGAGGAACGTTCAGATAGTAGAAGGAACAGAGGAACGTTCAGATAGTAGAAGGGAACAGAGGAACGTTCAGATAGTAGAAGGGAACAGAGGAACGTTAGTCAGATAGTAGAAGGGAACAGAGGAACGTTCAGATAGTAGAAGGGAACAGAGGAACGTTCAGATAGTAGAAGGGAACAGAGGAACGTTCAGATAGTAAAGGGAACAGAGGAACGTTCAGATAGTAGAAGGGAACAGAGGAACGTTCAGAAGTAGAAGGAACAGAGGAACGTTCAGATAGTAGAAGGGAACAGAGGAACGTTCAGATAGTAGAAGGGAACAGAGGAACGTTCAGATAGTAGAAGGGAACAGAGGAACGTTCAGATAGTAGAAGGGAACAGAGGAACGTTCAGATAGTAGAAGGGAACAGAGGAACGTTCACATAGTAGAAGGGAGAGAGGAACGTTCAGATAGTAGAAGGGAACAGAGGAACGTTCACATCGTAGAAGGGAACAGAGGAACGTTCAGATAGTAGAAGGGACCAGAGGAACGTTCAGATAGTAGAAGGGAACAGAGGAACGTTGACACAGTAGAAGGGAACAGAGGAACGTTCAGATAGTAGAAGGGAACAGAGGAACGTTCACAGTAGTAGAAGGGAACAGAGGAACGTTCAGATAGTAGAAGGGAACAGAGGAACGTTCAGATAGTAGAAGGGAACAGAGGAACGTTCAGATAGTAGAAGGGAACAGAGGAACGTTCAGATAGTAGAAGGGAACAGAGGAACGTTCAGATAGTAGAAGGGAACAGAGGAACGTTCAGATAGTAGGGAACAGAGGAACGTTCAGATAGTAGAAGGGAACAGAGGAACGTTCAGATAGTAGAAGGGAACAGAGGAACGTCAGATAGTCACGTCTAGATAGTAGAAGGGAACAGAGGAACGTTCAGATAGTAGAAGGGAACAGAGGAACGTTCAGATAGTAGAAGGGAACAGAGGAACGTTCAGATAGTAGAAGGGAACAGAGGAACGTTCAGATAGTAGAAGGGAACAGAGGAACGTTCAGATAGTAGAAGGGAACAGAGGAACGTTCAGATAGTAGAAGGGAACAGAGGAACGTTCAGATAGTAGAAGGGAACAGAGGAACGTTCAGATAGTAGAAGGAACAGAGGAAGCGTTCAGATAGTAGAAGGGAACAGAGGAACGTTCAGATAGTAGAAGGGAACAGAGGAACGTTCAGATAGTAGAAGGGAACAGAGGAGCGTTCAGATAGTAGAAGGGAACAGAGGAACGTTCAGATAGTAGAAGGGAACAGAGGAACGTTCAGATAGTAGAAGGGAACAGAGGAACGTTCAGATAGTAGAAGGGAACAGAGGAACGTTCAGATAGTAGAAGGGAACAGAGGAACGTTCAGATAGTAGAAGGGAACAGAGGAACGTTCAGATAGTAGAAGGGAACAGAGGAACGTTCAGATAGTAGAAGGGAACAGAGGAACGTTCAGATAGTAGAAGGGAACAGAGAACAGAACGTTCAGATAGTAGAAGGGAACAGAGGAACGTTCAGATAGTAGAAGAAGGGAACAGAGGAACGTTCAGATAGTAGAAGGGGAACAGAGGAACGTTCAGATAGTAGAAGGGAACAGAGGAACGTTCAGATAGTAGAGGAGGAACAGAGGAACGTTCAGATAGTAGAAGGGAACAGAGGAACGTTCAGATAGTAGAAGGGAACAGAGAACGTTCAGATAGTAGAAGGGAACAGAGGAACGTTCAGATAGTAGAAGGGAACAGAGGAACGTTCAGATAGTAGAAGGGAACAGAGGAGCGTTCAGATAGTAGAAGGGAACAGAGGAACGTTCAGATAGTAGAAGGAACAGAGGAACGTAGATAGTAGGGAACAGAGGAACGTTCAGATAGTAGAAGGGAACAGAGGAACGTTCAGATAGTAGAAGGGAACAGAGGAACGTTCAGATAGTAGAAGAGAACAGAGGAACGTTCAGATAGTAGAAGGGAACAGAGGAACGTTCAGATAGTAGAAGGGAACAGAGGAACGTTAGAAGGGAACATATAGTAGAAGGGAACAGAGAACGTTCAGATAGTAGAAGGGAACAGAGGAGCGTTCAGATAGTAGAAGGAACAGAGGAACGTTCAGATAGTAGAAGGGAACAGAGGAACGTTCAGATAGTAGAAGGGAACAGAGGAACGTTCAGATAGTAGAAGGGAACAGAGGAACGTTCAGATAGTAGAAGTAGAAGGGAACAGAGGAACGTTCAGATAGTAGAAGGGAACAGAGGAACGTTCAGATAGTAGAAGGGAACAGAGGAACGTTCAGATAGTAGAAGGGAACAGAGGAGCGTTCAGATAGTAGAAGGGAACAGAGGAATGTTCAGATAGTAGAAGGGAACAGAGGACGTTCAGATAGTAGAAGGGAACAGAGGAACGTTCACATAGTAGAAGGGAACAGAGGAACGTTCAGATAGTAGAAGGGAACAGAGGAACGTTCAGATAGTAGAAGGGAACAGAGGAACGTTCAGTAGATAGTAGATAGTAGAAGGGGAACAGAGGAACGTTCAGATAGTAGAAGGGAACAGAGGAACGTTCAGATAGTAGAAGGGAACAGAGGAGCGTTCACATAGTAGAAGGGAACAGAGGAACGTTCAGATAGTAGAAGGGAACAGAGGAACGTCATATAGTAGAAGGGAACAGAGGAACGTTCAGATAGTAGAAGGAACAGAGACACGTTCAGATAGTAGAAGGGAACAGAGGAACGTTCAGATAGTAGAAGGGAACAGAGGAACGTTCAGATAGTAGAAGGAACAGAGGAACGTTCAGATAGTAGAAGGGAACAGAGGAACGTTAGTCAGATAGTAGAAGGGAACAGAGGAACGTTCAGATAGTAGAAGGGAACAGAGGAACGTTCAGATAGTAGAAGGGAACAGAGGAACGTTCAGATAGTAGAAGGGAACAGAGGAACGTTCAGATAGTAGAAGGGAACAGAGGAACGTTCAGATAGTAGAAAGGAACAGAGGGGAACAGAGGAACGTTCAGATAGTAGAAGGGAACAGAGGAAGTTCAGATAGTAGAAGGAGGAACAGAGGGACGTTCAGATAGTAGAAGGAGGAACAGAGGAACGTTCAGATAGTAGAAGGGAACAGAGGAGCGTTCAGATAGTAGAAGGGAACAGAGGAACGTTAGTCACATAGTAGAAGGGAACAGAGGAACGTTCAGATAGTAGAAGGGAACAGAGGAACGTTCAGATAGTAGAAGGGAACAGAGGAACGTTAGTCACATAGTAGAAGGGAACAGAGGAACGTTAGTCACATAGTAGAAGGGAACAGAGGAACGTTCAGATAGTAGAAGGGAACAGAGGAACGTTCAGATAGTAGAAGAGAACAGAGGAACGTTCAGATAGTAGAAGGGAACAGAGGAACGTTCAGTTAGTAGAAGGGAACAGAGGAACGTTCAGATAGTAGAAGGGAACAGAGGAACGTTAGTCACATAGTAGAAGGGAACAGAGGAACGTTCAGATAGTAGAAGGGAACAGAGGAACGTTCAGATAGTAGAAGGGAACAGAGGAACGTTCAGATAGTAGAAGGGAACAGAGGAACGTTCAGATAGTAGAAGGGAACAGAGGAACGTTCAGATAGTAGAAGGGAACAGAGGAACGTTCAGATAGTAGAAGGGAACAGAGGAACGTTCAGATAGTAGAAGGGAACAGAGGAACGTTAGTCACATAGTAGAAGGGAACAGAGGAACGTTCAGATAGTAGAAGGGAACAGAGGCGTTCAGATAGTAGAAGGGAACAGAGGAACGTTAGTCACATAGTAGAAGGGAACAGAGGAACGTTCAGATAGTAGAAGGGAACAGAGGAACGTTGACACAGTAGAAGGGAACAGAGGAACGTTCAGATAGTAGAAGGGAACAGAGGAACGTTAGTCACATAGTAGAAGGGAACAGAGGAACGTTCAGATAGTAGAAGGGAACAGAGGAACGTTCAGATAGTAGAAGGGAACAGAGGAACGTTCAGATAGTAGAAGGGAACAGAGGAACGTTAGTCACATAGTAGAAGGGAACAGAGGAAGCGTTCAGATAGTAGAAGGGAACAGAGGAACGTTCACATAGTAGAAGGGAACAGAGGAACGTTCAGATAGTAGAAGGGAACAGAGGAGCGTTCAGATAGTAGAAGGGAACAGAGGAACGTTCAGATAGTAGAAGGGAACAGAGGAACGTTCAGATAGTAGAAGGAACAGAGGAACGTTAGTCACATAGTAGAAGGGAACAGAGGAACGTTAGTCACATAGTAGAAGGGAACAGAGGAACGTTCAGATAGTAGAAGAGAACAGAGGAACGTTCAGATAGTAGAAGGGGAACAGAGGAACGTTCAGAATAGTAGTAGAAGGGAACAGAGGAACGTTCAGATAGTAGAAGGAGGAACAGAGGAACGTTCAGATAGTAGAAGGGAACAGAGGAACGTTCAGATAGTAGAAGGGAACAGAGGAACGTTCAGATAGTAGAAGGGAACAGAGGAACGTTCAGATAGTAGAAGAACAGAGGGATAGTAGAAGGGAACAGAGGAAGCGTTCAGATAGTAGAAGGGAACAGAGGAACGTTCAGATAGTAGAAGGGAACAGAGGAACGTTCAGATAGTAGAAGGAACAGAGGAACGTTCAGATAGTAGAAGGGAACAGAGGAATGTTCAGATAGTAGAAGGGAACAGAGGAACGTTAGTCACATAGTAGAAGGGAACAGAGGAACGTTCATATAGTAGAAGGGAACAGAGGAACGTTCAGATAGTAGAAGGGAACAGAGGAACGTTCACATAGTAGAAAGGAACAGAGGAACGTTCAGATAGTAGAAGGGAACAGAAGAACATTAGTCACATAGTAGAAGGGAACAGAGGAGCGTTCAGATAGTAGAAGGGAACAGAAGAGCGTTCAGATAGTAGAAGGGGACAGAGGAACGTTCAGATAGTAGAAGGGAACAGAGGAACGTTCAGATAGTAGAAGGAGGAACAGAGGGACGTTCAGATAGTAGAAAGGAACAGAGGAACGTTCAGATAGTAGAAGGGAACAGAGGAACGTTCAGATAGTAGAAGGAACAGAGGAACGGATAGTAGAAGGGAGAGAGGAACGTTCAGATAGTAGAAGGGAACAGAGGAACGTTCAGATAGTAGAAGGGAACAGAGGAACGTTGAGATAGTAGAAGGGAACAGAGGAACGTTCACATCGTAGAAGGGAACAGAGGAACGTTCAGATAGTAGAAGGGAACAGAGGAACGTTCATAAGTAGAAGGGAACAGAGGAACGTTCAGATAGTAGAAGAGAACAGAGGAACGCGTTCAGATAGTAGAAGGGAACAGAGGAACGTTCAGATAGTAGAAGGGAACAGAGGAACGTTCATATAGTAGAAGGGAACAGAGGAACGTTCAGATAGTAGAAGGGAACAGAGGAACGTTCACATCGTAGAAGGGAACAGAGGAACGTTCAGATAGTAGAAGGGAACAGAGGAACGTTCATAAGTAGAAGGGAACAGAGGAACGTTCAGATAGTAGAAGAGAACAGAGACACGATCAGATAGTAGAAGGGAACAGAGGAACGTTCAGATAGTAGAAGGGAACAGAGGAACGTTCATATAGTAGAAGGGAACAGAGGAACGTTCAGATAGTAGAAGGGAACAGAGGAACGTTCAGATAGTAGAAGGGAACAGAGGAACGTTCAGATAGTAGAAGGGAACAGAGGAACGTTCAGATAGTAGAAGGGAACAGAGGAATGTTCAGATAGTAGAAGGGAACAGAGGAACGTTCAGATAGTAGAAGGGAACAGAGGAACGTTCACATAGTAGAAGGGAACAGAGGAACGTTCAGATAGTAGAAGGGAACAGAGGAACGTTCAGATAGTAGAAGGGAACAGAGGAACGTTGAGATAGTAGAAGGGAACAGAGGAACGTTCAGATAGTAGAAGGGAACAGAGGAACGTTCAGATAGTAGAAGGGAACAGAGGAACGTTCAGATAGTAGAAGAGAACAGAGAGACGATCAGATAGTAGAAGGGAACAGAGGAACGTTCAGATAGTAGAAGGGAACAGAGGAACGTTCATATAGTAGAAGGGAACAGAGGAACGTTCAGATAGTAGAAGGGAACAGAGGAACGTTCAGATAGTAGAAGGGAACAGAGGAACGTTAGTCACATAGTAGAAGGGAACAGAGGCACGTTCAGATAGTAGAAGGGAACAGAGGAACGTTCAGATAGTAGAAGGGAACAGAGGAACGTTAGTCACATAGTAGAAGGGAACAGAGGAACGTTCAGATAGTAGAAGGGAACAGAAGAACGTTCAGATAGTAGAAGGGGAACAGAGGAACGTTCAGATAGTAGAAGGGAACAGAGGAACGTTCAGATAGTAGAAGGAGGAACAGAGGGACGTTCAGATAGTAGAAGGAGGAACAGAGGAACGTTCAGATAGTAGAAGGGAACAGAGGAACGTTAGTCACATAGTAGAAGGGAACAGAGGAACGTTAGTCACATAGTAGAAGGGAACAGAGGAACGTTCAGATAGTAGAAGGGAACAGAGGAACGTTTAGATAGTAGAAGGGAACAGAGGAACGTTCACATAGTAGAAGGGAACAGAGGAACGTTAGTCACATAGTAGAAGGGAACAGAGGAACGTTCAGATAGTAGAAGGGAACAGAGGAACGTTCAGATAGTAGAAGGGAACAGAGGAACGTTCAGTTAGTAGAAGGGAACAGAGGAACGTTCAGATAGTAGAAGGGAACAGAGGAACGTTAGTCACATAGTAGAAGGGAACAGAGGAACGTTCAGATAGTAGAAGGGAACAGAGGAACGTTCAGATAGTAGAAGGGAACAGAGGAACGTTCAGTTAGTAGAAGGGAACAGAGGAACGTTCAGATAGTAGAAGGGAACAGAGGAACGTTCAGATAGTAGAAGGGAACAGAGGAACGTTCAGATAGTAGAAGGGAACAGAGGAACGTTAGTCACATAGTAGAAGGGAACAGAGGAACGTTCAGATAGTAGAAGGGAACAGAGGAATGTTCACATAGTAGAAGGGAACAGAGGAACGTTAGTCACATAGTAGAAGGGAACAGAGGAACGTTCAGATAGTAGAAGGGAACAGAGGAACGTTCAGATAGTAGAAGGGAACAGAGGAGCGTTAGTCATATAGTAGAAGGGAACAGAGGAACGTTCAGATAGTAGAAGGGAACAGAGGAACGTTCAGATAGTAGAAGGGAACAGAGGAACGTTCAGATAGTAGAAGGGAACAGAGGAACGTTAGTCACATAGTAGAAGGGAACAGAGGAACGTTCAGATAGTAGAAGGGAACAGAGGAACGTTCAGATAGTAGAAGGGAACAGAGGAACGTTCAGATAGTAGAAGGGAACAGAGGAACGTTCAGATAGTGGAAGGGAACAGAGGAACGTTCAGATAGTAGAAGGGGAACAGAGGAACGTTTCAGATAGTAGAAGGGAACAGAGAACGTTAGTCACATAGTAGAAGGGAACAGAGGAACGTTAGTCACATAGTAGAAGGAACAGAGGAACGTTCAGATAGTAGAAGGGAACAGAGGAACGTTCAGATAGTAGAAGGGAACAGAGGAACGTTCAGTTAGTAGAAGGGAACAGAGGAACGTTCAGATAGTAGAAGGGAACAGAGGAGCGTTAGTCACATAGTAGAAGGGAACAGAGGAACGTTCAGATAGTAGAAGGGAACAGAGGAACGTTCAGATAGTAGAAGGGAACAGAGGAACGTTCACATAGTAGAAGGGAACAGAGGAACGTTCAGATAGTAGAAGGAACAGAGGAACGTTCAGATAGTAGAAGGGAACAGAGGAACGTTAGTCACATAGTAGAAGGGAACAGAGGAACGTTAGTCACATAGTAGAAGGAACAGAGGAACGTTCAGATAGTAGAAGGGAACAGAGGAACGTTCAGATAGTAGAAGGGGAACAGAGGAACGTTCAGATAGTAGAAGGGAACAGAGGAACGTTCAGATAGTAGAAGGGAACAGAGGAACGTTCAGATAGTAGAAGGGAACAGAGGAACGTTCAGATAGTAGAAGGGAACAGAGGAACGTTCAGATAGTAGAAGGGAACAGAGGAACGTTCAGATAGTAGAAGGGAACAGAGGAACGTTCAGTCACATAGTAGAAGGGAACAGAGGAACGTTCAGATAGTAGAAGGGAACAGAGGAACGTTTCAGATAGTAGAAGGGAACAGAGGAACGTTCAGATAGTAGAAGGGAACAGAAGAACGTTCAGATAGTAGAAGGGAACAGAGGAACGTTCAGATAGTAGAAGGGAACAGAAGAACGTTCAGATAGTAGAAGGGGAACAGAGGAACGTTCAGATAGTAGAAGGGGAACAGAGGAACGTTCAGATAGTAGAAGGAGGAACAGAGGAACATTCAGATAGTAGAAGGGAACAGAGGAACGTTCACATAGTAGAAGGGAGAGAGGAATAGTAGAAGGGAACAGAGGAACGTTCAGATAGTAGAAGGGAACAGAGGAACGTTCAGATAGTAGAAGGGAACAGAGGAACGTTCAGATAGTAGAAGGGAACAGAGGAACGTTTCAGATAGTAGAAGGGAACAGAGGAACGTTAGTCAGAATAGTAGAAGGGAACAGAGGAACGTTCAGATAGTAGAAGGGAACAGAGGAACGTTCAGATAGTAGAAGGGAACAGAGGAACGTTCAGATAGTAGAAGGGAACAGAGGAACGTTAGTCACATAGTAGAAGGGAACAGAGGAACGTTAGTCACATAGTAGAAGGGAACAGAGGAACGTTCAGATAGTAGAAGGGAACAGAGGAACGTTCATATAGTAGAAGGGAACAGAGGAACGTTCAGATAGTAGAAGGGAACAGAGGAACGTTAGTCACATAGTAGAAGGGAACAGAGGAACGTTAGTCACATAGTAGAAGGGAACAGAGGAACGTTCAGATAGTAGAAGGGAACAGAGGAACGTTCAGATAGTAGAAGGGAACAGAGGAACGTTCAGATAGTAGAAGGGAACAGAGGAACGTTAGTCACATAGTAGAAGGGAACAGAGGAACGTTAGTCACATAGTAGAAGGGAACAGAGGAACGTTCAGATAGTAGAAGGGAACAGAGGAACGTTCAGATAGTAGAAGGGAACAGAGGAACGTTCAGATAGTAGAAGGGGAACAGAGGAACGTTCAGATAGTAGAAGGGAACAGAGGACCGTTCACATAGTAGAAGGGAACAGAGGAACGTTCAGATAGTAGAAGGGAACAGAGGAACGTTCAGATAGTAGAAGGGAACAGAGGAACGTTCAGATAGTAGAAGGGAACAGAGGAACGTTAGTCACATAGTAGAAGGGAACAGAGGAACGTTCAGATAGTAGAAGGGAACAGAGGAACGTTCAGATAGTAGAAGGGAACAGAGGAACGTTCACATAGTAGAAGGGAACAGAGGAACATTCAGATAGTAGAAGGGAAGAGGAACGTTCACATAGTAGAAGGGAACAGAGGAACGTTCAGATAGTAGAAGGGAACAGAGGAACGTTCAGATAGTAGAAGGGAACAGAGGAACGTTCACATATTAGAAGGGAACAGAGGAACGTTCACATCGTAGAAGGGAACAGAGGAACGTTTCATATAGTAGAAGGGAACAGAGGAACGTTCAGATAGTAGAAGGGAACAGAGGACACGTTCAGATAGTAGAAGGGAACAGAGGAACGTTAGTCAGATAGTAGAAGGGAACAGAGGAGCGTTCAGATAGTAGAAGGGAACAGAGGAACGTTCACATAGTAGAAGGGAACAGAGGAACGTTCAGATAGTAGAAGGGAACAGAGGAACGTTAGTCAGATAGTGGAAGGGAACAGAGGAACGTTCAGATAGTAGAAGGGAACAGAGGAACGTTCAGATAGTAGAAGGGAACAGAGGAACGTTCAGATAGTAGAAGGGAACAGAGGAACGTTCAGATAGTAGAAGGGAACAGAGGAACGTTCAGATAGTAGAAGGAACAGAGGAACGTTCACATAGTAGAAGGGAACAGAGGAACGTTCAGATAGTAGAAGGGAACAGAGGAACGTTCAGATAGTAGAAGGGAACAGAGGAACGTTAGTCACATAGTAGAAGGGAACAGAGGAACGTTCAGATAGTAGAAGGGAACAGAGGAACGTTCAGATAGTAGAAGGGAACAGAGGAACGTTCAGATAGTAGAAGGGAACAGAGGAACGTTCAGATAGTAGAAAGGGAACAGAGGAACGTTAGTCAGATAGTAGAAGGGAACAGAGAAACGTTCATATAGTAGAAGGGAACAGAGGAGCGTTCAGATAGTAGAAGGGAACAGAGGAGCGTTAGTCACATAGTAGAAGGGAACAGAGGAACGTTCAGATAGTAGAAGGGAACAGAGGAACGTTCAGATAGTAGAAGGGAACAGAGGAACGTTCAGATAGTAGAAGGGAACAGAGGAACGTTCAGATAGTAGAAGGGAACAGAGGAACGTTCAGATAGTAGAAGGGAACAGAGGAACGTTCAGATAGTAGAAGGGAACAGAGGAACGTTAGTCACATAGTAGAAGGGAACAGAGGAACGTTCAGATAGTAGAAGGGAACAGAGGAACGTTCAGATAGTAGAAGGGAACAGAGGAACGTTCACATAGTAGAAGGGAACAGAGGAACGTTCAGATAGTAGAAGGGAACAGAGGAACGTTCAGATAGTAGAAGGGAACAGAGGAACGTTCAGATAGTAGAAGGGAACAGAGGAACATTCAGATAGTAGAAGGGAACAGAGGAACGTTCACATAGTAGAAGGGAGAGAGGAACGTTCAGATAGTAGAAGGGAACAGAGGAACGTTCAGATAGTAGAAGGGAACAGAGGAACGTTCAGATAGTAGAAGGGAACAGAGGAACGTTCACATCGTAGAAGGGAACAGAGGAACGTTCAGATAGTAGAAGGGAACAGAGGAACGTTCATAAGTAGAAGGGAACAGAGGAACGTTCAGATAGTAGAAGAGAACAGAGACACGATCAGATAGTAGAAGGGAACAGAGGAACGTTCAGATAGTAGAAGGGAACAGAGGAACGTTCATATAGTAGAAGGGAACAGAGGAACGTTCAGATAGTAGAAGGGAACAGAGGAACGTTAGTCACATAGTAGAAGGGAACAGAGGAACGTTCAGATAGTAGAAGGGAACAGAGGAACGTTCAGATAGTAGAAGGGAACAGAGGAACGTTCAGATAGTAGAAGGGAACAGAGGAACGTTAGTCA
>NW_027040167.1:92500-95000 GCF_034236695.1 Oncorhynchus nerka
TGTGGGTCTGTACAGCCTAACAGCAGCATCTATTACGTATAAAGTAGTCAACTGAACGCCACTGACAGAGGACCTACTGACGGAGGCACCCCTGACAGAGGACCTACTGACAGAGGACCCACTGACAGAGGACCTACTGACGGAGGCACCCCTGACAGAGGACCTACTGACAGAGGACCTACTGACAGAGGACCTACTGACAGAGGACCTACTGACAGAGGACCTACTGACGGAGGACCTACTGACGGAGGCACCCCTGACAGAGGACCTACTGACAGAGGACCCACTGACAGAGGACCTACTGACAGAGGAACCACTGACAGAGGACCTACTGACAGAGGACCTACTGACAGAGGACCCACTGACAGAGGACCTACTGACAGAGGACCCACTGACAGAGGACCTACTGACAGAGGACCCACTGACAGAGGACCTACTGACAGAGGACCCACTGACAGAGGACCTACTGACGGAGGCACCCCTGACAGAGGACCTACTGACAGAGGACCCACTGACAGAGGACCTACTGACGGAGGCACCCCTGACAGAGTACCCACAGACAGAGGACCTACTGACAGAGGACCTACTGACAGAGGCAATAAAACAAATGAAATGGCCCCAGTTGTTCACGTCAAAGCATATGATCATAAAGTTTCCCGCAGCTCTCTGTTACCATGCCAACAGGCCAGCAAGCTCCACCTAACCCGTATAACCTCATCACCAACACAACACATAGCTATTCCCTGTCTGTGTCCCACATGACTACCTATTCCCTGTCTGTGTCCCACATGACTACCTATTCCCTGTCTGTGTTCCACATGACTACCTATTCCCTGTCTGTGTTCCACATCACTACCTATTCCCTGTCTGTGTTCCACATGACTACCTATTCCCTGTCTGTGTTCCACATGACTACCTATTCCCTGTCTGTGTTCCACATGACTACCTATTCCCTGTCTGTGTTCCACATGACTACCTATTCCCTGTCTGTGTTCCACATCACTACCTATTCCCTGTCTGTGTTCCACATGACTACCTATTCCCTGTCTGTGTCCCACATCACTACCTATTCCCTGTCTGTGTTCCACATGACTACCTATTCCCTGTCTGTGTTCCACATGACTACCTATTCCCTGTCTGTGTTCCACATGACTACCTATTCCCTGTCTGTGTTCCACATGACTACCTATTCCCTGTCTGTGTTCCACATGACTACCTATTCCCTGTCTGTGTTCCACATGACTACCTATTCCCTGTCTGTGTTCCACATGACTACCTATTCCCTGTCTGTGTTCCACATCACTACCTATTCCCTGTCTGTGTTCCACATGACTACCTATTCCCTGTCTGTGTTCCACATCACTACCTATTCCCTGTCTGTGTTCCACATGACTACCTATTCCCTGTCTGTGTTCCACATCACTACCTATTCCCTGTCTGTGTTCCACATGACTACCTATTCCCTGTCTGTGTTCCACATGACTACCTATTCCCTGTCTGTGTTCCACATGACTACCTATTCCCTGTCTGTGTCCCACATGACTACCTATTCCCTGTCTGTGTTCCACATGACCACCTATTCCCTGTCTGTGTTCCACATGACTACCTATTCCCTGTCTGTGTTCCACATGACCACCTATTCCCTGTCTGTGTTCCACATGACTACCTATTCCCTGTCTGTGTTCCACATGACTACCTATTCCCTGTCTGTGTTCACATGACTACCTATTCCCTGTCTGTGTTCCACATCACTACCTATTCCCTGTCTGTGTTCCACATGATTACGGCATTACGGATAACGGTAGTTCTCTATGTAGGGACCACAGGGATCTAGTTAACAGTAGTGCTCTATGTAGGGACCACAGGGATCTGGTTAACAGTAGTGCTCTATGTAGGGACCACAGGGATGTGGTCAACAGTAGAGCTCTATGTAGGGCCCACAGGGATGTGGTTAACAGTAGTTCTCTATGTAGGGACCACAGGGATGTGGTTAACAGTAGTGCTCTATGTAGGGACCACAGGGATGTGGTTAACAGTAGTGCTCTATGTAGGGACCACAGGGATGTGGTTAACAGTAGTGCTCTATGTAGGGCCCACAGGGATGTGGTTAACAGTAGTTCTCTATGTAGGGACCACAGGGATGTGGTTAACAGTAGTGCTCTATGTCGGGACCACAGGGATGTGGTTAACAGTAGTGCTCTATGTAGGGACCACAGGGATGTGGTTAACAGTAGTGCTCTATGTAGGGACCACAGGGATCTGGTTAACAGTAGTGCTCTATGTAGGGACCACAGGGATCTAGTTAACAGTAGTTCTCTATGTAGGGACCACAGGGATGTGGTTAACAGTAGTGCTCTATGTAGGGACCACAGGGATGTGGTTAACAGTAGTGCTCTATGTAGGGCCCACAGGGATGTGGTTAACAGTAGTGCTCTATGTAGGGACCACAGGGATGTGGTTAACAGTAGTGCTCTATGTAGGGACCACAGGGATCTAGTTA
>NW_027040167.1:97500-105137 GCF_034236695.1 Oncorhynchus nerka
AAGGAGAGCGACTTCTGACAGAAGTGAAGCAGCAACTAGAGAGACTAGAGTTGCTGTTGGAAGAAGAGAATGTAACAGTCTGTAAGAATTACACCTCATTACATCACATCGATGGTTCAGTCCCTGTCTTTCCCCCTCTCTCTCTCTCTCTCTCTCTCTCTCTCTCTCTCTCTCTCTTTCTCTCTCTCTCTCTCTCTCTCTCTCTCTCTCAAACAATACAATACTGTGCCAGCTGGACTTCTTCGTGATTATTTAAGCCCTCAAGGCTTAACTTGGCAGGGCCATGATGGGAGGAGGAGAGGAAGATGGGAGGAGAAGAGGAGATGTGGAGGGAAGGAGGAGAGGAAGATGGGAGGAGAAGAGGAGATGTGGAGGGAAGGAGGAGAGGAAGATGGGAGGAGAAGAGGAGATGTGGAGGGAAGGAGGAGAGGAAGATGGGAGGAGAAGAGGAGATGTGGAGGGAAGGAGGAGAGGAAGATGGGAGGAGAAGAGGAGATGTGGGGGAGAGGAAGATGGGAGAAGACAGAAGCAGAAAATGAGAAAAGGAGTGTAGGAGAAAATGAGAGGAGGAGAGAGGAGAAGATAGAAGGTAGAAGGAAAATGAGAGGAAGAGGAGAGGAATGAATAAGAGTTAGGGAAAGGAGAGGACAGGAGGAAGAGAGAAGGAGAGGAGGAGAAGAGGCGAGGAGGAGCGGGGAGTAATAGCTAGGGTATAGTATCTGTGTGTGAATGCACCCAACGTTCCCCTGAGCCGATTTTAGAGTATTGAATCCTCTTACCGACCGCTTACCGACACCTCCCCTGCCTCTCTATCCCCCTACTCACAGAAACACCGCCTCTCACCATCGCTCGATCCGACTTTACGGCTCAATCCCCAAAAGCGAGGATTCTGATAATTCTCTTCACTCTCTCCTCCCTCAGTCTCTCCCTCCCCTTCTCCTCCCTCCTTTAAATTCTCAACCCGTTTTAATAGAATTAGCTCAGCCTCCTGGAGTCCAACAAAATAGATAGTCTCTAAAGAGGCTTTTCCAGGTTTGGATATAGTCTTTTTCAATCCAGCATATTGATATTCAATTCAGAATAGTCCAATTGAATCCAGCATAGTCATATTCCAACCAGCATAGTCATATTCCAACCAGGAGAGTCATATTCCAACCAGGAGAGTCATATTCCAACCAGGAGAGTCATATTCCAACAAGCATAGTCATATTCAAACCAGGAGAGTCATATTCCAACCAGGAGAGTCATATTCCGTCCAGGAAAGTCATATTCAAACCAGGATAGTCATATTCCAACCAGGATAGTCATATTCAAACCAGGAGAGTCATATTCCAACCAGGAGAGTCATATTCAAACCAGGAGAGTCATATTCAAACCAGGAGAGTCATATTCCAACCAGGAAAGTCATAGTCAAACAAGGAGAGTCATTTTCAAACCAGGAGAGTCATATTCCAACCAGGAGAGTCATATTCAAACCAGGAGAGTCATATTCCAACCAGGAGAGTCATATTCAAACCAGAAGAGTCATATTCCAACCAATATAGTCATATTCCAACCAGGAGAGTCATATTCCAACCAGGACTGTCATATTCAAACCAGGAGAGTCATATTCCAACCAATATAGTCATATTCAAACCAGGATAGTCATATTCCAACCAGGAGAGTCATATTCAAACCAGGAGAGTCATATTCCAACCAGGAGAGTCATATGCATATTCAAACCAGGAGAGTCATATTCCAACCAGGAGAGTCATATTCCAACCAGGAGAGTCATATTCCAACCAGGAGAGTCATATTCAAACCAGGATAGTCATATTCCAACCAGGCTGGAGAGTCATATTCCAACCAGGAGAGTCATATTCCAACCAGGAGAGTAATATTCCAACCAGGAGAGTCATATTCCAACCGGGAGAGTCATATTCCAACCAGGAGAGTCATTTTCAAACCAGGAGAGTCATATTCAAACCTGGTTATTTTTATTCCACCTTGACAGACTAGAAGTCCAGCTTAAAACCACAGGCCATTTTTGTGATTATGACGGTAGACATTAATATCAGCCATGATATAACACTGTTAGATATGTCCTTATGACAGTATATGTTAATAACAGCCATGATAAAACACTGTTAGATATGTCCTTATGACAGTATATGTTAATAAACACTATTAGATATGTCCTTATGACAGTATATGTTAATACCAGCCATGATAAAAACACTGTTAGATATGTCCTTATGACAGTATATGTTAATAAACACTATTAGATATGTCCATATGACAGTATATGTTAATACCAGCCATGATAAAACACTGTTAGATATGTCCTAATGACAGTATATGTTAATAAACACTATTAGATATGTCCTTATGACAGTATATGTTAATACCAGCCATGATAAAACACTGTTAGATATGTCCTTATGACAGTATATGTTAATAACAGCCATGATAAAACACTGTTAGATATGTCCTTATGACAGTATATGTTAATAACAGCCATGATAAAACACTGTTAGATATGTCCATATGACAGTATATGTTAATATCACACTGTTAGATATGTCCATATTGTTACGATAAATGAGTGAAGAGGTGTGGAGTCAGGCGCAGAGAGCAAAAGATGTGGGAAAAAACAACACGCTTTAATGTCCCGGAAACATAACATGTACAAAAGTGGAAACACAAATAAACAGAAATATAAACGGACAGCGTGAAACCCAAATGCCAACAAAAATACACTCAAACAACAAAACAGACATACAAGCCCGCACGAAACAGAAGCGGGCTGAACAGACTATATATAACCCTACCTAACAACCAAACAAGAAACAGGTGCTACAAATTAGACAGAACTAAAGGAACACAGAACAACGGATCGGCGATAGCTAGTAGACCGGCGACGACGACCGCCGAGCACCACCCGAACAAGAAGGGGAGTCACCTTAGGTAATATTCGTGACAGTAACCCCCCTGACGCGCAGCTCCCGCAGCGCGCCGACGCTGGCCTCGGGGACGACCCGGGGGCCGAGGCACTGGGCAATCCGGACGGAGGCGATGGAATTCACTCAACATAGATGGGTCTAGAATATCCCTCACCGGAACCCAGCACCTCTCCTCCGGACCATACCCCTCCCAGTCAACGAGGTACTGCAAGCCCCTCACCCGGCGTCTCGAGTCCAGAATAGCTCGTATTTTGTACGCCGGGGACCCCTCGATGTCCAGAGGGGGCTAAGGAACCTCCGGAACCTCATCTTCCTGCATGGGACCAGCTACCACCGGCCTGAGAAGAGACACATGAAACGAGGGGTTAATACGATAATACGAAGGAAGTAATAATCGATAACAAACCTCGTTTATTCTCCTCAGGACTTTAAATGGCCCTATACAATGCGGACCCAGCTTCCGGCAGGGCAAGCGGAGGGGCAGGTTTCGGGTCGAGAGCCAGACCCTGTCCCCAGGTGCAAACACGGGGTCCTCACTGTGGTGACGGTCAGCGCTCTTCTTCTGCCTTATACTCGCTTGGCGTAATGACTCTTGGACCGCCCTCCAGGTCTCCTTAGAGCGCTGTACCCACTCCTCCACCGCAGGAGCCTCAGTCTGGCTCTGATGCCACGGTGCCAGGACTGGCTGGTACCCCAACACGCACTCAAATGGTGACATGTTGGTAGAGGAGTGGCTTAGTGAGTTCTGGGCTATTTCTGCCCAGGAATATATCTCGCCCACTCCCCTGGCCGGTCCTGGCAATACGACCGCAGAAACCTACCCACCTCCTGGTTAACTCTCTCCACCTGCCCATTACTCTCCGGGTGATACCCTGAGGTCAGGCTGACCGAGACCCCCAGACGTTCCATAAATGCCCTCCAAACACGGGAGATAAATTGGGGGCCCCGATCAGAAACTATATCCTCGGGCACCCCGTAGTGCCGGAAGACATGGGTGAAAAGAGCTTCCGCAGTCTGTAGGGCCGTAGGGAGACCGGGCAATGGGATAAGACGACAGGACTTAGAGAACCGATCCACAACGACCAGGATAGTAGTGTTACTCTGAGAGGGGGGAAGGTCAGTAAGAAAATCTACCGATAGATGGGTCCACGGTCGTTGTGGAACGGGTAGAGGTTGTAATTTACATCTTGGCAGGTGTCTAGGAGCCTTACTCTGGGCGCACACCGAACAGGAGGAAACATAGAATCGCACATCCCTCCTCAAAGTGGGCCACCAGTACTTCCTCTCAAGACCTCTCACTGTCCTAAAAATACCTGGGTGACCCGACGAGGGTAGACAATGAGCCCATCGAATCAATTGATCACGAACAGCGAGCGGCACGTACCTACGACCCTCCGGACACTGTGGAGGTGCAGGTTCCCCCCTTAGCGCCCGCTCGATGTCCGCGTCCACATCCCATACTACTGGTGCCACCAGCTTAGCTGCCGGAATGATGGGAGTAGGATCGATGGACCTGTCCTCAGTGTCATAGAGTCTTGACAGCGCGTCGGCCTTAGTGTTGAGGGAACCTGGTCTATACGAGATAGTGAAACGAAATCTAGTGAAAAACATGGCCCACCTTGCCTGACGAGGATTCAGTCTCCTAGCTGATCGGATATACTCCAGGTTACGATGGTCAGTCCAGATAAGGAAAGGGTGCTTAGCCCCCTCAAGCCAGTGTCTCCACACCTTCAGGGCCTTAACCATAGCCAACAACTCCCTATCCCCCACATCATAATTTCGCTCCGCTGGCCCGAGTTTCTTCGAAAAAAAGGCACAGGGGCGGAGCTTCGGTGGCGCACCCGAACGCTGTGAGAGCACCGCTCCAACCCCAGCCTCGGATGCGTCCACCTCTACTATAAACACCAAAGAAGGGTCCGGATGTGCCAACACCGGCGCCTCAGTAAACACGCTTCAACTTATGAAAAGCTCCGTTCGCCTCTGCTGACCACTGCAAACGCACCGGCCCCCCCTTCAGCAGTGAGGTAATAGAGGCAGCTACCTGACCAAAACCCCGGATAAACCTCCGGTAGTAATTGGCAAATCCCAAAAACCGCTGCACCTCCTTTACCGTGGTCGGAGTCGGCCAATTACGCACGGCCTTTACGCGGTCACCCTCCATTACCAAACCAGAGCTGGAAATGCGATAACCCAGGAAGGAAACTGATTGTTTGGAAAACTCACATTTCTCCGCCTTCACATACAGGTCATGCTCCAGCAGTCGTCTAAGAACCTTGCGCACAAGAGATACATGCGCAGTGCGTGTAGCGGAGTAGATCAAAATATTGTCAATATACACCACTACACCCTGTCCATGCAGGTCTCTAAGAATCTCATCTACGAAGGATTGAAATATAGCTGGAGCATTCTTTAAACCGTATGGCATGACGAGGTACTCATAATGGCCAGAAGTAGTGCTAAATGCAGTTTTCCACTCATCTCCCTCTCGAATACGCACCAGATTATAAGCACTCCTGAGATCCAGTTTAGTGAAGAACTGCGCTCCGTGAAATGATTCCACTGCCGTAGCAATGAGAGGTAGTGGGTAACTAAAACCCACTGTGATGGAATTTAGACCTCTATAATCAATACACGGACGTAAACCACCATCTTTTTTCTTCACAAAAAAGAAACTCGAAGAGACAGGTGACATGGAGGGCCGAATGTACCCCTGTCCCAGAGCCTCGGTGATATAAGTTTCCATAGCCACCTTCTCCTCCTGGGACAAAGGATACACATGACTCCTGGGGAGTGCAGCGTTACCCTGGAGGTTTATCACGCAATCCCCCTGCCTATGGGGTGGTAATTGGGTCGCCTTCTTTTTACTGAAAACGATAGCCAAATCGTCATACTCAGCTGGAATGCGCACGGTGGAAACCTGGTCTGGACTCTCCACCGTTGTCGCACCGATGGAAACCCCTACACACCTGCCTGAACACTCATCAGACCACCCCTGTAGAGTTCCCTGTTTCCACGAAATTGTAGGATTATGAATAGCTAGCCAGGGAATCCCCAGTACAACTGGAAACGCAGGTGAATCAATAAGGAACAAATTAATTCGCTCCTTGTGATTCCCCTGCGTAATCATCTCCAACGAAATTGTGGCTTTCTTCACCAGCCCTGACCCTAATGTTCGACTATCTAAAGAGTGCACGGTAAAAGGGGGGTCTACTTTAATAACCGAATCCTCAACCTCTGAGCGAGTCCGCGATCTATAAAGTTTCCAGCTGCACCTGAATCTAACAGTGCCTTATGCTGGAGAAAAGGAGAATAATTAAGGAAACAAATTAATAGGAACATGTGACCAACAGGAAACTCTGGGAGAGTGTGGTGCTTACTCACCTGGGGGACCGATGAGTGTTCTGCCTGCCCTCTCGATTCCCAGATGAATTCCTCCAGCACCGACCAGACGTGTGCCCTCTCCGGCCACAACTGGTACAGGAGGAGCTTCCTCCTCCGATCTCCCTTGACGTGGTCCCTCCTAGCTCCATCGGGATAGGGGCAGGAGGATCAGGAGGTAGAACTGACAGGACCCTTTCAGAACGTCCACGAGCAGCTAGCAGATGGTCCAACCGGATCGACAGGTCTATCAGTCCATCCAGGCTAAGCGTAGTATCCCGACAGGCCAGCTCCCTACGGACGTCCTCTCTCAGGCTACACCTGTAATGGTCTATCAGGGCCCTGTCGTTCCACCCTGCTCCCGCGCCAAGGTCCGGAACTCCAGCGCGAAGTCCTGCGCGCTCCTCGTCCCCTGTCTAAGATGGAACAATCTCTCACCCGCCGCTCGACCTTCTGGAGGGTGATCGAACACGGCCCTGAAACGGCGGGTGAACTCCGGGTAGTTGTCCCTCGCTGAGTCGGGACCGTTCCAGACCGCATTAGCCCACTCCAAGGCTCTACCGGTCAGGCATGTAATGAGGACCCCTACTCTCTCCTCCTCCGAGGGGGCCGGCCGAACGGTGGCCAGGTAGAGGTCTAATTGAAGCAGGAATCCCTGGCACCCCGTCGCTGCTCCCTCGTAATTCCTCGGAGGCGTCATGTGCAGAGCGCTGGAACCGGATCCAGATGGGGGAGATGGTAGAGTTGCTGGTGGGAGGGTCGGTGGGGTAGTAGGGAAACCATTCCTCTCCCAACGATCCATCCTCTCCATCAGCTGATCCATCGCTGATCCTAGGCGATGGAGGATGGACGTGTGATGATGGACTCTCTCTTCCATAGTGGGAAGAGGAGTGGTCGCTGCTCCTGCTGACTCCATAGGTGGTGCGGGCTTCTGTTACGATAAATGAGTGAAGAGGTGTGGAGTCAGGCGCAGAGAGCAAAAGATGTGGGAAAAAACAACACGCTTTAATGTCCCGGAAACATAACATGTACAAAAGTGGAAACACAAATGAACAGAAATATAAACGGACAGCGTGAAACCCAAATGCCAACAAAATTACACTCAAACAACAAAACAGACATACAAGCCCGCACGAAACAGAAGCGGGCTGAACAGACTATATATAACCCTACCTAACAACCAAACAAGAAACAGGTGCTACAAATTAGACAGAACTAAAGGAACACAGAACAACGGATCGGCGATAGCTAGTAGACCGGCGACGACGACCGCCGAGCACCACCCGAACAAGAAGGGGAGTCACCTTAGGTAATATT
>NW_027040167.1:105637-108137 GCF_034236695.1 Oncorhynchus nerka
ATGACAGTATATGTTAATACCAGCCATGATAAAACACTATTAGATATGTCCTTATGACAGTATATGTTAATAAACACTGTTAGATATGTCCTTATGACAGTATATGTTAATAACAGCCATGATACAACACTGTTAGATATGTCCTAATGACAGTATATGTTAATAACAGCCATGATACAACACTGTTAGATATGTCCTAATGACAGTATATGTTAATAACAGCCATGATAAAACACTGTTAGATATGTCCTAATGACAGTATAATAACAATAAAACAGATATGTCCATGATAAAACACTGTTAGATATGTCCTAATGACAGTATATGTTAATAACAGCCATGATAAAACACTATTAGATATGTCCTTATGACAGTATATGTTAATAACAGCCATGATAAAACACTGTTAGATATGTCCTAATGACAGTATATGTTAATAACAGCCATGATACAACACTGTTAGATATGTCCTTATGACAGTATATGTTAATATCACACTATTAGATATGTCCTTATGACAGTATATGTTAATAACAGCCATGATAAAACACTGTTAGATATGTCCTAATGACAGTATATGTTAATAACAGCCATGATACAACACTATTAGATATGTCCTTCTGACAGTATATGTTAATATAACACTATTAGATATGTCCTTATGACAGTATATGTTAATATCACACTATTAGATATGTCCTAATGACAGTATATGTTAATACAACACTGTTAGATATGTCCTTATGACAGTATATGTTAATACCAGCCATGATAAAACACTGTTAGATATGTCCTTATGACAGTATATGTTAATACCAGCCATGATATAACACTGTTAGATATGTCCTTATGACAGTATATGTTAATACCAGCCATGATAAAACACTGTTAGATATGTCCTTATATCAGTATATGTTAATAAACACTATTAGATATGTCCTTATGACAGTATATGTTAATAACACACTATTAGATATGTCCATATGACAGTATATGTTAATAAACACTATTAGATATGTCCTTATGACAGTATATGTTAATACCAGCCATGATAAAACACTATTAGATATGTCCTTATGACAGTATATGTTAATAAACACTATTAGATATGTCCTTATGACAGTATATGTTAATAACAGCCATGATACAACACTATTAGATATGTCCTAATGACAGTATATGTTAATAAAACACTGTTAGATATGTCCTTATGACAATATATGTTAATATAACACTGTTAGATATGTCCTTATGACAGTATATGTTAATAACAGCCATGATAAAACACTATTAGATATGTCCTAATGACAGTATATATTAATAAAACACTGTTAGATATGTCCTTATGACAGTATATGTTAATAAAACACTGTTAGATATGTCCTTATGACAGTATATGTTAATAAAACACTGTTAGATATGTCCTTATGACAGTATATGTTAATATAACACTGTTAGATATGTCCTTATGACAGTATATGTTAATAACAGCCATGATAAAACACTGTTAGATATGTCCTTATGACAATATATGTTAATAACAGCCATGATAAAACACTGTTAGATATGTCCTTATGACAATATATGTTAATAACAGCCATGATATCACACTGTTAGATATGTCCTTATGACAGTATATGTTAATAACAGCCATGATAAAACACTGTTAGATATGTCCTTATGACAATATATGTTAATAACAGCCATGATAAAACACTGTTAGATATGTCCTTATGACAATATATGTTAATAACAGCCATGATATCACACTGTTAGATATGTCCTTATGACAGTATATGTTAATAACAGCCATGATAAAACACTGTTAGATATGTCCTTATGACAGTATATGTTAATAACAGCCATGATATAACACTGTTAGATATGTCCTTATGACAGTATATGTTAATAAAACACTGTTAGATATGTCCTTATGACAGTATATGTTAATAACAGCCATGATAAAACACTGTTAGATATGTCCTTATGACAGTATATGTTAATAAACACTATTAGATATGTCCTTATGACAGTATATGTTAATAAAACACTGTTAGATATGTCCTTATGACAGTATATGTTAATAACAGCCATGATAAAACACTGTTAGATATGTCCTTATGACAGTATATGTTAATAAACACTATTAGATATGTCCATATGACAGTATATGTTAATACCAGCCATGATAAAACACTGTTAGATATGTCCTTATGACAGTATATGTTAATACCGGCCATGATAAAACACTGTTAGATATGTCCTTATGACAGTATATGTTAATAAACACTATTAGATATGTCCTTATGACAGTATATGTTAATAACACACTATTAGATATGTCCATATGACAGTATATGTTAATAAACACTATTAGATATGTCCATAAGACAGTATATGTTAATAAACACTATTAGATATGTCCTTATGACAGTATATGTTAATAACAGCCATGATAAAACACTGTTAGATATGTCCTAATGACAGTATATGTTAATAA
>NW_027040167.1:113137-115637 GCF_034236695.1 Oncorhynchus nerka
AGGCGACACGGACACACGCCTGGTGCTCAAATGAATGACGTATGTCGCACAGCTAAAGTCGAGGGGAGACGAATGGATTGGGTTCATTCAATTCTGTCAGTCGTCCTGATGAGACCTTCCCAGCAAGCTAGTTTATAGATAGTCACTTATCTGCCGAAGTGGGGACTTTAGAGCCTGTTCAGAATAATTCTGTTTTCATTTGAGAATATTTTGTATTCTATTTCTTCAAAAGTGTAGACGTTAACACCATAGTAGGGTGACAGTGTAGTTGATTGGTATTAGGGTGACAGTAACCCTTGTTTGGGTGTAGGGCCTGATCAGAGCCTGGAGGTACTGAGGTGCCGTTCCCCTCACAGCTCCGTAGGCAAGCACCATGGTCTTGTAGCGGATGCGAGCTTCAACTGGAAGCCAGTGGAGAGAGCGGAGGAGCGGGGTGACGTGAGAGAACTTGGGAAGGTTGAACACCAGACGGGCTGCGGCGTTCTGGATGAGTTGTAGGGGTTTAATGGCACAGGCAGGGAGCCCAGCCAACAGCGAGTTGCAGTAATCCAGACGGGAGATGACAAGTGCCTGGATTAGGACCTGCACCGCTTCCTGTGTGAGGCAGGGTCGTACTCTGCGGATGTTGTAGAGCATGAACCTACAGGAACGGGCCACCGCCTTGATGTTAGTTGAGAACGACAGGGTGTTGTCCAGGATCACGCCAAGGTTCTTAGCGCTCTGGGAGGAGGACACAGTGGAGTTGTCAACCGTGATGGCGAGATCATGGAACGGGCAGTCCTTCCCCGGGAGGAAGAGCAGCTCCGTCTTGCCGAGGTTCAGCTTGAGGTGGTGATCCGTCATCCACACTGATATGTCTGCCAGACATGCAGAGATGCGATTCGCCACCTGGTCATCAGAAGGGGGAAAGGAGAAGATTAATTGTGTGTCGTCTGCATAGCAATGATAGGAGAGATGGTAGTAGGGTGACAGTAGATGGGTAGTAGGGTGACAGTAGATGGGTAGTAGGGTGACAGTTAGTGGGTATTAGGGAGACAGTAGATGGGTAGTAGGGTGACAGTTAGTGGGTAGTAGGGAGACAGTTAGTGGGTAGTAGGGTGACAATTAGTGGGTAGTAGGGTGACAGTTAGTGGGTAGTAGGGAGACAGTAGATTGGTAGTAGGGTGACAGTTAGTGGGTAGTAGGGTGACAGTAGATGGGTAGTAGGGTGACAGTAGATGGTAGTAGGGTGACAATTAGTGGGTAGTTAGGTGACAGTAGATGGGTAGTAGGGTGACAGTAGATGGTAGTAGGGTGACAATTAGTGGGTAGTTAGGTGACAGTAGATGGGTAGTAGGGTGACAGTATATGGGTAGTATGGTGACAGTAGATGGGTAGTAGGGTGACAATTAGTGGGTAGTAGGGAGACAGTAGATGGTAGTAGGGTGACAATTAGTGGGTAGTAGGGAGACAGTAGATGGGTAGTAGGGTGACAGTTAGTGGGTAGTAGGGTGACAGTAGATGGGTAGTAGGGTGACAGTAGATGGTAGTAGGCTGACAGTTAGTGGGTAGTTAGGTGACAGTAGATGGGTAGTAGGGTGACAGTAGATGGGTAGTAGGGTGACAATTAGTGGGTAGTAGGGAGACAGTAGATGGGTAGTAGGGTGACAATTAGTGGGTAGTAGGGTGACAGTAGATGGGTAGTTGGGTAACAGTTAGTAGGTAGTTGAGTGACAGTAGATGGGGTAGGAGGGTGACAGTTAGTTTGTAATAGTACATTCCAAGACCTCAAAGAGGATATATATGTGTTAGTCCAGTGGACACTTCAAGGTGCTGCCACAGGTGCTTTGTTGTTTTGAAGGTGGTTCAGAGGTTGAGATGGATGTAGAATGATGCAGTGCCAGATAAATCCTCATGAAGACACACTGAAAGTCCTCAAGGAGAACTACATCATCGTGAAAAGCATCATCTCTTCTCTGAGGCTACTTGGGCTGCGTTCAGGTCATAAAAACTCCATAGAACGTTCAATTGAATGGCGCTGTACTGAACAACCATAAATGGCGCTGTACTGAACAACCAGTTGAAAAACGGGAAGGGATTTTATTTATTTAACCTTTATTTAACTAGGCAAGTCAGTTAAGAACACATTCTTATTTACAGTGACGGCCTACACCGGCCAAACCCTCCCCTAACCCGGACGATGCTGGGCAAAACCCTCCCCTAACCCGGACGATGCTGGACCAAACCCTCCCCTAACCCGGACGATGCTGTGCCAAAACCTCCCCTAACCCGGACGATGCTGGGCCAAACCCTCCCCTAACCCGGACGATGCTGGGTCAAACCCTCCCCTAACCCGGACGATGCTGGGTTAAACCCTCCCCTAACCCGGACGATGCTGGGCCAAACCCTCCCCCCTATGAGACTCCTGATCACGGCTGGTTGTGATACGGGATGGGATCGAACCCGGGTCTGTAGTGACACCTGTAGCACTGAGATGGAGTGCCTTAGACCGCTGAGCCAC
>NW_027040167.1:120637-158292 GCF_034236695.1 Oncorhynchus nerka
AGAGATCAGGGTCCAGAGTAACGCCGAGGTCCTTCACAGTTTTATTTGAGACGACTGTACAACCATTAAGATTAATTGTCAGATTCAACAGAAGATCTCTTTGTTTCTTGGGACCTAGAACAAGCATCTCTGTTTTGTCCGAGTTTAATAGTAGAAAGTTTGCAGCCATCCACTTCCTTATGTCTGAAACACATGCTTCTAGCGAGGGCAATTTTGGGGCTTCACCATGTTTCATTGAAATGTACAGCTGTGTGTCATCCGCATAGCAGTGAAAGTTTACATTATGTTTTCGAATAACATCCCCAAGAGGTAAAATATATAGTGAAAACAATAGTGGTCCTAAAACAGAACCTTGAGGAACACCGAAATTTACAGTTGATTTGTCAGAGGACAAACCATTCACAGAGACAAACTGATATCTTTCCGACAGATAAGATCTAAACCAGGCCAGAACATGTCCGTGTAGACCAATTTGGGTTTCCAATCTCTCCAAAAGAATGTGGTGATCGATGGTATCAAAAGCAGCACTAAGGTCTAGGAGCACGAGGACAGATGCAGAGCCTCGGTCCGTTGCCATTAAAATGTCATTTACCACCTTCACAAGTGCCGTCTCAGTGCTATGATGGGGTCTAAAACCAGACTGAAGCATTTCGTATACATTGTTTGTCTTCAGGAAAGCAGTGAGTTGCTGCGCAACAGCCTTCTCTAAAATTTTTGAGAGGAATGGAAGATTCGATATAGGCCGATAGTTTTTTATATTTTCTGGGTCAAGGTTTGGCTTTTTCAAGAGAGGCTTTATTACTGCCACTTTTAGTGAGTTTGGTACACATCCAGTGGATAGAGAGCCGTTTATTATGTTCAACATAGGAGGGCCAAGCACAGGAAGCAGCTCTTTCAGTAGTTTAGTTGGAATAGGGTCCAGTATGCAGCTTGAAGGTTTAGAGGCCATGATTATTTTCATCATTGTGTCAAGAGATATAGTACTAAAAGACTTGAGCGTCTCTCTTGATCCTAGGTCCTGGCAGAGTTGTGCAGACTCAGGACAACTGAGGTTTGGAGGAATACGCAGGTTTAAAGAGGAGTCCGTAATTTGCTTTCTAATAATCATAATCTTTTCCTCAAAGAAGTTCATGAATTTATCACTGCTAAAGTGAAAGTCATCCTCTCTTGGGGAATGCTGCTTTTTAGTTAGCTTTGCGACAGTATCAAAAAGGAATTTCGGATTGTTCTTATTTTCCTCAATTAAGTTAGAAAAATAGGATGATCGAGCAGCAGTAAGGGCTCTTCGGTACTGCACGGTACCGTCTTTCCAAGCTAGTCGGAAGACTTCCAGTTTGGTGTGGCGCCATTTCCGTTCCAATTTTCTGGAAGCTTGCTTCAGAGCTCGGGTATTTTCTGTGTACCAGGGAGCTAGTTTCTTATGAGACATTTTTTTAGTTTTTAGGGGTGCAACTGCATCTAGGATATTGCGCAAGGTTAAATTGAGATACTCAGTTAGGTGGTTAACGGATTTTTGTCCTCTGGCGTCCTTGGGTAGGCAGAGGGAGTCTGGAAGGGCATCAAGGAATCTTTGTGTTGTCTGTGAATTTATAGCACGACTTTTGATGTTCCTTGGTTGGGGTCTGAGCAGATTATTTGTTGCAATTGCAAACGTAATAAAATGGTGGTCCGATAGTCCAGGATTATGAGGAAAAACATTAAGATCCACAACATTTATTCCATGGGACAAAACTAGGTCCAGCGTATGACTGTGACAGTGAGTGGGTCCAGAGACATGTTGGACAAAACCCACTGAGTCGATGATGGCTCCGAAAGCCTTTTGGAGTGGGTCTGTGGACTTTTCCATGTGAATATTAAAGTCACCAAAGATTAGAATATTATCTGCAATGACTACAAGGTCCGATAGGAATTCAGGGAACTCAGTGAGAAACGCTGTATATGGCCCAGGAGGCCTGTAAACAGTAGCTATAAAAAGTGATTGAGTAGGCTGCATAGATTTCATGACTAGAAGCTCAAAAGACGAAAAACGTCATTTTTTTTTTGTAAATTGAAATTTGCTATCGTAAATGTTAGCAACACCTCCGCCTTTGCGGGATGCACGGGGATATGGTCACTAGTGTAGCCAGGAGGTGAGGCCTCATTTAACACAGTAAATTCATCAGGCTTAAGCCATGTTTCAGTCAGGCCAATCACATCAAGATTATGATCAGTGATTAGTTCATTGACTATAATTGCCTTTGAAGTAAGGGATCTAACATTAAGTAGCCCTATTTTGAGAAGTGAGGTATCATGATCTCTTTCAGTAATGACAGGAATGGAGGTGGTCTTTATCCTAGTGAGATTGCTAAGGCGAACACCGCCATGTTTAGTTTTGCCCAACCTAGGTCGAGGCACAGACACGGTCTCAATGGTGATAGCTGAGCTGACTACACTGACTATGCTAGTGGCAGACTCCACTATGCTGGCAGGCTGGCTAATAGCCTGCTGCCTGGCCTGCACCCTATTTCATTGTGGAGCTAGAGGAGTTAGAGCCCTGTCTATGTTGGTAGATAAGATGAGAGCACCCCTCCAGCTAGGATGGAGTCCGTCACTCCTCAGCAGGTCAGGCTTGGTCCTGTTTGTGGGTGAGTCCCAGAAAGAGGGCCAATTATCTACAAATTCTATCTTTTGGGAGGGGCAGAAAACAGTTTTCAACCAGCGATTGAGTTGTGAGACTCTGCTGTAGAGCTCATCACTCCCCCTAACTGGGAGGGGGCCAGAGACAATTACTCGATGCCGACACATCTTTCTAGCTGATATGCACGCAGAAGCTATGTTGCGCTTGGTGATCTCTGACTGTTTCATCCTAACATCGTTGGTGCCGACGTGGATAACAATATCTCTATACTCTCTACACTCGCCAGTTTTAGCTTTAGCCAGCACCATCTTCAGATTAGCCTTAACGTCGGTAGCCCTGCCCCGGGTAAACAGTGTATGATCGCTGGATGATTCGCTTTAAGTCTAATACTGCGGGTAATGGAGTCGCCAATGACTAGAGTTTTCAATTTGTCAGAGCTAATGGTGGGAAGCTTCGGCGTCTCAGACCCCGTAACGGGAGGAGTAGAGACCAGAGAAGACTCGGCCTCTGACACCGACCCGCTGCTTAATGGGGAAAACCGGTTGAAAGTTTCTGTCGGCTGAATGAGCGACACCGGTTGAGCGTTCCTACAGCATTTCCTTCCAGAAACCGTGAGAAAATTGTCCGGCTGCGGGACTGTGCCAGGGATTTATACTACTATCTGTACTTACTGGTGGCACAGACGCTGTTTCATCCTTTCCTACACTAAAATTACCCTTGCCTAACGATTGCGTCTGAAGCTGGGCTTGCAGTACAGCTATCCTCGCCGTAAGGCGAGTACAGCGGCTGCAATTAGAAGGCATCATGTTAATGTTACTACTTAGCTTCGGCTGTTGGAGGTCCTGACGAATCGTGTCCAGATAAAGCGTCCGGAGTGAAAAAGTTGAGGAAAAAATAAATAAATATATGAACGGTAATTAAAAAGTGAAAACCGTAAAGTTGTCAGGTAGCAAAATAGGCAAAATAGGTTGGCAACAAAACGCACAGCAACTCGAAAACAAGCCTGCAAGTGTTCAATATAGAGAGTTAGACCAGAGCCATCTATATAGAGAGTTAGACCAGAGCCCTCTATATAGAGAGTTAGACCAGAGCCATCTATATAGAGAGTTAGACCAGAGCCCTCTATATAGAGAGTTAGACCAGACCAGAGCCATCTATATAGAGATTTAGACCAGAGCCATCTATATAGAGAGTTAGACCAGAGCCATCTATATAGAGAGTTAGACCAGACCAGAGCAATCTATATAGAGAGTTAGACCAGACCAGAGCCATCTACATAGAGAGTTAGACCAAAGCCATCTATATAGAGAGTTAGACCAGACCAGAGCCATCTATATAGAGAGTTAGACCGGACCAGAGCCATCTATATAGAGTTAGACCAGACCAGAGCCATCTATATAGAGAGTTAGACTAGACCAGAGCCATTTATATAGAGAGTTACACCAGACCAGAGCCATCTATATAGAGAGTTAGACCAGAGCCATCTATTTAGAGAGTTAGACCAGAGCCATCTATTTAGAGAGTTAGACCAGAGCCATCTATATAGAGAGTTAGACCAGAGCCATCTATATAGAGAGTTAGACCAGAGCCATCTACATAGAGAGTTAGACCAGAGCAATCTACATAGAGAGTTAGACCAGAGCCATCTACATAGAGAGTTAGACCAGAGCCATCTACATAGAGAGTTAGACCAGAGCCATCTACATAGAGAGTTAGACCAGAGCCATCTACATAGAGAGTTAGACCAGAGCCATCTATTTAGAGAGTTAGACCAGACCAGAGCCATCTATTTAGAGAGTTAGACCACAGCCATCTATATATAGAGTTAGACCAGACCAGAGCCATCTATATAGAGAGTTAGACCAGACCAGAGCCCTCTATATAGAGAGTTAGACCAGAGCCATCTATATAGAGAGTTAGACCAGACCAGAGCCATCTATATAGAGAGTTAGACCAGAGCCCTCTATATAGAGAGTTAGACCAGACCAGAGCCATCTATATAGAGAGTTAGACCAGAGCCATCTATATAGAGAGTTAGACCAGAGCCCTCTATATAGAGAGTTAGACCAGAGCCCTCTATATAGAGAGTTAGACCAGAGCCATCTATATAGAGAGTTAGACCAGAGCCCTCTATATGGAGAGTTAGACCAGAGCCCTCTATATAGAGAGTTAGACCAGAGCCATCTACATAGAGAGGTAGACCAGACCAGAGCCATCTACATAGAGTTAGAATAGACCAGATCCATCTACATAGAGAGTTAGACCAGACCAGAGCCCTCTATATAGATTTAGAATAGACCAGAGCCATCTATATAGAGAGTTAGACCAGAGCCATCTATATAGAGAGTTAGACCAGACCAGAGCCATCTATATAGAGATTTAGACCAGAGCCATCTATATAGAGAGTTAGACCAGACCAGAGCAATCTATATAGAGTTAGACCAGACCAGAGCCATCTATATAGAGAGTTAGACCAAAGCCATCTATATAGAGAGTTAGACCAGACCAGAGCCATCTATATAGAGAGTTAGACCGGACCAGAGCCATCTATATAGAGTTAGACCAGACCAGAGCCATCTATATAGAGAGTTAGACTAGACCAGAGCCATCTATATAGAGAGTTACACTAGACCAGAGCCATCTATATAGAGAGTTAGACCAGAGCAATCTATTTAGAGAGTTAGACCAGAGCCATCTACATAGAGAGTTAGACCAGAGCCATCTATATAGAGAGTTAGACCAGAGCCCTATATATAGAGAGTTAGACCAGACCAGAGCCATCTATATAGAGAGTTAGACCAGAGCCCTCTATATAGAGAGTTAGACCAGACCAGAGCCATCTATATAGAGAGTTAGACCAGAGCCATCTATATAGAGAGTTAGACCAGAGCCCTCTATATAGAGAGTTAGACCAGAGCCCTCTATATAGAGAGTTAGACCAGAGCCATCTATATAGAGAGTTAGACCAGAGCCCTCTATATAGAGAGTTAGACCAGAGCCATCTACATAGAGAGGTAGACCAGACCAGAGCCCTCTATATAGAGTTAGAATAGACCAGATCCATCTACATAGAGAGTTACACCAGACCAGAGCCCTCTATATAGAGTTAGAATAGACCAGAGCCATCTACATAGAGAGTTAGACCAGAGCCATCTATATAGAGAGTTAGACCAGACCAGAGCCATCTATATAGAGATTTAGACCAGAGCCATCTATATAGAGAGTTAGACCAGAGCCATCTATATAGAGAGTTAGACCAGACCAGAGCAATCTATATAGAGTTAGACCAGACCAGAGCCCTCTATATAGAGAGTTAGACCAGAGCCCTCTATATAGAGAGTTAGACCAGAGCCCTCTATATAGAGAGTTAGACCAGAGCCCTCTATATAGAGAGTTAGACCAGAGCCATCTATATAGAGAGTTAGACCAGAGCCCTCTATATAGAGAGTTAGACCAGAGCCCTCTATATAGAGAGATAGACCAGAGCCATCTACATAGAGAGGTAGACCAGACCAGAGCCCTCTATATAGAGTTAGAATAGACCAGAGCCATCTACATAGAGAGTTAGACCAGAGCCATCTATATAGAGAGTTAGACCAGACCAGAGCCATCTATATAGAGATTTAGACCAGAGCCATCTATATAGAGAGTTAGACCAGAGCCATCTATATAGAGAGTTAGACCAGACCAGAGCCATCTATATAGAGTTAGACCAGACCAGAGCCATCTATATAGAGAGTTAGACCAGACCAGAGCCATCTATATAGAGAGTTAGACCAGACCAGAGCCATCTATATAGAGTTAGACCAGACCAGATCCATCTATATAGAGAGTTAGACCAGAGCCATCTACATAGATAGTTAGACCAGAGCCATCTATATAGAGAGTTAGACCAGAGCCATCTATATAGAGAGTTAGACCAGACCAGAGCCATCTATATAGAGAGTTAGACCAGAGCCATCTATATAGAGAGTTAGACCAGAGCCATCTATATAGAGAGTTAGACCAGAGCCATCTATATAGACCAGAGCCATCTACATAGAGAGTTAGACCAGAGCCATCTACATAGAGAGTTAGACCATCTACATAGAGAGTTAGACCAGACCAGAGCCATCTATTTAGAGTTAGAATTAGACCAGAGCCATCTACATAGAGAGTTAGACCAGAGCCATCTATATAGAGAGTTAGACCAGAGCCATCTATATAGAGAGTTAGACCAGAGCCATCTATATAGAGAGTTAGACCAGAGCCATCTATATAGAGAGTTAGACCAGACCAGAGCCATCTATTTAGAGAGTTAGACCAGAGCCATCTATATAGAGAGTTAGACCAGACCAGAGCCATCTATATAGAGAGTTAGACCAGACCAGAGCCATCTATATAGAGTTAGACCAGACCAGAGCCATCTATATAGAGAGTTAGACCAGACCAGAGCCATCTATATAGAGAGTTAGACCAGAGCCATCTATATAGAGAGTTAGACCAGAGCCATCTATTTAGAGCCAGAGCCATCTATATAGAGAGTTAGACCAGAGCCATCTATATAGAGTTAGACCAGAGCCATCTACATAGAGCCAGAGCCATCTACATAGAGAGACCAGAGCCATTAGACCAGACCAGAGCCATCTATATAGAGAGTTAGACCAGAGCCATCTATTTAGAGAGTTAGACCAGACCAGAGCCATCTATTTAGAGAGTTAGACCAGAGCCATCTATATAGAGAGTTAGACCAGAGCCATCTATATAGAGAGTTAGACCAGAGCCATCTATATAGAGAGTTAGACCAGAGCCATCTATATAGAGTTAGACCAGACCAGAGCCATCTATATAGAGAGTTAGACCAGAGCCATCTATATAGAGAGTTAGACCAGAGCCATCTACATAGAGAGTTAGACCAGACCAGAGCCATCTATATAGAGAGTTAGACCAGAGCCATCTATATAGAGAGTTAGACCAGAGCCATCTATAGAGAGAGTTAGACCAGAGCCATCTATAGAGAGTTAGACCAGACCCAATCTATATAGAGTTAGAGAGAGCCATCTAGACCAGACCAGAGCCATCTATATAGAGAGTTAGACCAGACCAGAGCCATCTATATAGAGAGTTAGACCAGACCAGAGCCATCTATATAGAGAGTTAGACCAGAGCCATCTATATAGAGAGTTAGACCAGACCAGAGCCATCTATATAGAGAGTTAGACCAGAGCCATCTATATAGAGAGTTAGACCAGAGCCATCTATATAGAGAGTTAGACCAGAGCCATCTATATAGAGAGTTAGACCAGAGCCCTCTATAGAGAGATAGACCAGAGCCATCTACATAGAGAGGTAGACCAGACCAGAGCCCTCTATATAGAGTTAGAATAGACCAGAGCCATCTATTTAGAGAGTTAGACCAGAGCCATCTATATAGAGAGTTAGACCAGACCAGAGCCATCTATATAGAGATTTAGACCAGAGCCATCTATATAGAGTTAGACCAGAGCCCTCTATATAGAGAGTTAGAGACCAGAGCCATCTATATAGAGTTAGACCAGACCAGAGCCATCTATATAGAGAGTTAGACCAGACCAGAGCCATCTATATAGAGAGTTAGACCAGAGAGCCATCTATATAGAGTTAGACCAGAGAGCCATCTATATAGAGAGTTAGACCAGAACAGAGCCATCTATATAGAGAGTTAGACCAGAACAGAGCCATCTATATAGAGAGTTAGACCCAGAGCCATCTATATAGAGAGTTACACTAGACCAGAGCCATCTATATAGAGAGTTAGACCAGAGCCCTCTATATAGAGAGTTAGACCAGACCAGAGCCATCTATATAGAGTTAGACCAGACCAGAGCCATCTACATAGAGAGTTAGACCAGAGCAATCTATTTAGATAGTTAGACCAGAGCCATCTACATAGAGAGTTAGACCAGAGCCATCTACATAGAGAGTTAGACCAGAGCCATCTACATAGAGAGTTAGACCAGAGCTATCTACATAGAGAGTTAGACCAGAGCCATCTATATAGAGAGTTAGACCAGACCAGAGCCATCTATATAGAGAGTTAGACCAGAGCCATCTATATAGAGAGTTAGACCAGACCAGAGCCATCTATATAGAGAGTTAGATCTATATAGAGTTAGACCAGAGCCATCTATATAGAGAGTTAGACCAGACCAGAGCCATCTATATAGAGAGTTAGACCAGAGCCTTCTACATAGAGAGTTAGACCAGACCAGAGCCATCTATATAGAGAGTTAGACCAGAAACCTCTATATAGAGAGTTAGACCAGAGCCCTCTATATAGAGAGTTAGACCAGAGCCCTCTATATAGAGAGTTAGACCAGAGCCATCTATATAGAGAGTTAGACCAGACCAGAGCCATCTATATAGAGAGTTAGACCAGAGCCCTCTATATAGAGAGATAGACCAGAGCATCTACATAGAGAGTTAGACCAGAGCAATCTACATAGAGAGTTAGACCAGAGCCCTCTATATAGAGAGTTAGACCAGAGCCATCTACATAGAGAGTTAGACCAGAGCCATCTACATAGAGAGTTAGACCAGAGCCATCTATTTAGAGAGTTAGACCAGACCAGAGCCATCTATATAGAGAGTTAGACCAGACCAGAGCCATCTATATAGAGAGTTAGACCAGACCAGAGCCATCTATATAGAGAGTTAGACCAGACCAGAGCCATCTATATAGAGAGTTAGACCAGACCAGAGCCATCTATATAGAGAGTTAGACCAGAGCCATCTATATAGAGAGTTAGACCAGAGCCATCTACATAGATAGTTAGACCAGAGCCATCTATATAGAGAGTTAGACCAGAGCCATCTATATAGAGAGTTAGACCAGACCAGAGCAATCTATATAGAGTTAGACCAGACCAGAGCCATCTATTTAGAGAGTTAGACCACAGCCATCTATATAGAGAGTTAGACCAGACCAGAGCCATCTATATAGAAAGTTAGACCAGACCAGAGCCCTCTATATAGAGAGTTAGACCAGAGCCATCTATATAGAGAGTTAGACCAGACCAGAGCCATCTATATAGAGAGTTAGACCAGAGCCCTCTATATAGAGAGTTAGACCAGAGCCATCTATATAGAGAGTTAGACCAGAGCCCTCTATATAGAGAGTTAGACCAGAGCCCTCTATATAGAGAGATAGACCAGAGCCATCTACATAGAGAGGTAGACCAGACCAGAGCCCTCTATATAGAGTTAGAATAGACCAGAGCCATCTACATAGAGAGTTAGACCAGAGCCATCTATATAGAGAGTTAGACCAGACCAGAGCCATCTATATAGAGATTTAGACCAGAGCCATCTATATAGAGAGTTAGACCAGAGCCCTCTATATAGAGAGTTAGACCAGACCAGAGCCATCTATATAGAGTTAGACCAGACCAGAGCCATCTATATAGAGAGTTAGACCAGACCAGAGCCATCTATATAGAGAGTTAGACCAGACCAGAGCCATCTATATAGAGTTAGACCAGACCAGAGCCATCTATATAGAGAGTTAGACCAGAACAGAGCCATCTATATAGAGAGTTAGACCAGACCAGAGCCATCTATATAGAGAGTTAGACCAGACCAGAGCCATCTATATAGAGAGACCAGACCAGAGCCATCTATATAGAGTTAGACCAGACCAGAGCCATCTATTTAGAGAGTTAGACCAGAGCCATCTATATAGAGAGTTAGACCAGAGCCATCTATATAGAGAGTTAGACCAGACCAGAGCCATCTATATAGAGAGTTAGACCAGAGCCATCTATATAGAGAGTTAGACCAGACCAGAGCCATCTATATAGAGTTAGACCAGACCAGAGCCATCTATTTAGAGAGTTAGACCACAGCCATCTATATAGAGAGTTAGACCAGACCAGAGCCATCTATAAAGTAGAGACCAGAGCCCTAGTTAGAGAGTTAGACCAGAGCCATCTATATAGAGAGTTAGACCAGAGCCATCTATATAGAGAGTTAGACCAGACCAGAGCCATCTATATAGAGAGTTAGAAGAGCCATCTAGATAGAGAGTTAGACCAGAGCCATCTATATAGAGAGTTAGACCAGAGCCATCTATATAGAGAGTTAGACCAGACCAGAGCCATCTATATAGAGAGATAGACCAGAGCCATCTATATAGAGAGTTAGACCAGACCAGAGCCATCTATATAGAGTTAGACCAGACCAGAGCCATCTATATAGAGAGTTAGACCAGAGAGTTAGACCAGAGCCATCTATATAGAGAGTTAGACCAGACCAGAGCCATCTATATAGAGTTAGACCAGACCAGAGCCATCTATATAGAGAGTTAGACCAGACCATCTATATAGCCATCTATTAGATCTAGAGTTAGACCAGACCATTGAGCCATCTATATAGAGAGTTAGACCAGACCAGAGCCATCTATATAGAGTTAGACCAGACCAGAGCCATCTATATAGAGAGACCAGAGCCATCTATAGAGAGTTAGACCAGAGCCATCTATATAGAGTTAGAGAGTCTAGACCAGAGCCATCTATATAGAGAGTTAGACCAGAGCCCTATATATAGAGAGTTAGACCAGAGCCATCTATATAGAGAGTTAGACCAGAGCCATCTACATAGAGAGTTAGACCAGACCAGAGCCCTCTATATAGAGTTAGAATAGACCAGAGCCATCTACATAGAGAGTTAGACCAGAGCCATCTATATAGAGAGTTAGACCAGACCAGAGCCAGAGCCATCTATATAGAGATTTAGACCAGAGCCATCTATATAGAGAGTTAGACCAGAGCCCTCTATATAGAGAGTTAGACCAGACCAGAGCCATCTATATAGAGTTAGACCAGACCAGAGCCATCTATATAGAGAGTTAGACCAGACCAGAGCCATCTATATAGAGAGTTAGACCAGACCAGAGCCATCTATATAGAGTTAGACCAGACCAGAGACATCTATATAGAGAGTTAGACCAGAACAGAGCCATCTATATAGAGAGTTAGACTAGACCAGAGCCATCTATATAGAGAGTTACACTAGACCAGAGCCATCTATATAGAGAGTTAGACCAGAGCCATCTATTTAGAGAGTTAGACCAGAGCCATCTACATAGAGAGTTAGACCAGAGCAATCTATTTAGAGAGTTAGACCAGAGCCATCTACATAGAGAGTTAGACCAGAGCCATCTACATAGAGAGTTAGACCAGAGCCATCTACATAGAGAGTTAGACCAGAGCTATCTACATAGAGAGTTAGACCAGAGCCATCTATTTAGAGAGTTAGACCAGACCAGAGCCATCTATTTAGAGAGTTAGACCAGAGCCATCTATATAGAGAGTTAGTCCAGACCAGAGCCATCTATATAGAGAGTTAGACCAGACTAGAGCCCTCTATATAGAGAGTTAGACCAGAGCCATCTGTATAGAGAGTTAGACCGGACCAGAGCCATCTATATAGAGAGTTACACCAGAGCCATCTATATAGAGTTAGACCAGACCAGAGCCATCAATATAGAGAGTTAGACCAGACCAGAGCCATCTATATAGAGAGTTAGACCAGAGCCTTCTACATAGAGAGTTAGACCAGACCAGAGCCATCTATATAGAGAGTTAGACCAGAAACCTCTATATAGAGAGTTAGACCAGAGCCCTCTATATAGAGAGTTAGACCAGAGCCCTCTATATAGAGAGTTAGACCAGAGCAATCTACATAGAGAGTTAGACCAGAGCCCTCTATATAGAGAGATAGACCAGAGCCATCTACATAGAGAGTTAGACCAGAGCAATCTACATAGAGAGTTAGACCAGAGCCCTCTATATAGAGAGTTAGACCAGAGCCATCTACATAGAGAGTTAGACCAGAGCCATCTACATAGAGAGTTAGACCAGAGCCATCTACATAGAGAGTTAGACCAGAGCCATCTATTTAGAGAGTTAGACCAGACCAGAGCCATCTATATAGAGAGTTAGACCAGACCAGAGCCCTCTATATAGAGAGTTAGACCAGACCAGAGCCATCTATTTAGAGAGTTAGACCAGAGCCATCTATATAGAGAGTTAGACCAGACCAGAGCCATCTATATAGAGAGTTAGACCAGAGCCATCTATATAGAGAGTTAGACCAGAGCCATCTACATAGATAGTTAGACCAGAGCCATCTATATAGAGAGTTAGACCAGACCAGAGCCATCTATATAGAGAGATAGACCAGACCAGAGCCCTCTATATAGAGAGTTAGACCAGAGCCATCTATATAGAGAGTTAGACCAGAGCCCTCTATATAGAGAGTTAGACCAGACCAGAGCCCTCTATATAGAGAGTTAGACCAGAGCCATCTATATAGAGAGTTAGACCAGAGCCATCTACATAGAGAGTTAGACCAGAGCCCTCTATATAGAGAGTTAGACCAGAGCCATCTACATAGAGAGTTAGACCAGAGCCATCTACATAGAGAGTTAGACCAGAGCCATCTACATAGAGAGTTAGACCAGACCAGAGCCATCAATATAGAGAGTTAGACCAGACCAGAGCCATCTACATAGAGAGTTAGACCAGACCAGAGCCATCTACATAGAGAGTTAGACCAGACCAGAGCCATCTATATAGAGAGTTAGACCAGACCAGAGCCATCTATATAGAGTTAGACCAGACCAGAGCCATCAATATAGAGAGTTAGACCAGACCAGAGCCTTCTACATAGAGAGTTAGACCAGACCAGAGCCATCTATATAGAGTTAGACCAGAGCCCTCTATATAGAGAGTTAGACCAGACCAGAGCCATCTATATAGAGAGTTAGACTTTGGTTGTGTGTACTCACTGTATATAGAATTAGGCTAATGCAGAAAGGAGAGGGAGCTCCACTTTCTCATCCACAACTGTTGCTACGTGGTTAATCACCACCTCCGTGGTGTGCTGTTTATTTCTGATCGTTTTCTAAAGCCATGCAGATGTCCAGTGAAAGCAGATATACAATTTGTTGACACCACAACACCGTAAAGACTTGGATACACATTATCCTGAACGATAATCAATAAAATCATCAGTTGAAGTCCCTGCTTTGTTTTGCTTGTCCACAGAAGGATCATTTCAGAGGGACCTGTCAGAGGCCATGATGTATTGTTACATCACCAACATTTAGAAAATAAGTTCTATATGGGGCCGTTCTCAAACCTGGCCTCTCTCTCTCTCTCTCTCTCTCTCTCTCCCTCTCCCTCTCTCTCCCTCTCTCTCCCTCTCTCTCTCTCTCTCCCTCCCTCTCTCTCCCTCTCCCTCCCTCTCTCTCCCTCTCTCTCTCTATCTCTCTCTCTCTCTCTCTCCTCCCCCCCCCTCTCTCTCTCTCTCTCTCTCTCCCTCCCTCTCTCCCTCCCTCTCTCTCCCTCTCCCTCCCTCTCTCACCCTCTCTCTCTCTCCCCTCTCCCTCTCTCTCCCTCCCTCTATCTCTCTCCCTCCCTCTCTCTCCCTCCCTCTCTCTCTCTCTCTCTCTTTCTCCCTCCCACTCCCTCTCCCTCTCTCTCTCTCCCTCTCTCCCTCTCTCCCTCTCCCTCTCCCTCTCCCTCTCCCTCTACATGTACATACATATCTCTGCAGTGGACTAAAACCCACAACTACAGTCAATAATACACAAGCAAACAGAATCACATATGTTCCTACTCTGTCTCAGGATGTACACGTCTGTTTCCTACTAATCACTTAACTACATCCTCCCCTCCCACACACTGCTCCCAATCCCACACAAAGACATCCCACATGGTCAGAGATAGAGAGAGCCCCCAGGATGGGTGCTAACGTTCCCATACTCACTCCCACGTTCCCAGGATGTCTCCCAGGGAGAGTTAAGGATCACTCCGGCCTGGAGGGAGAATATCCAGTTTGGGAATTCTGTGTGAGATCCCCCCCCCCCCCATACACAAGCTTGTACAAAGACAGGCAGACCATCATACAGACCAACAGGCAGGCACACAGGGTTGTGAATGAGACATTGCGGTCTTATCGCTCTAGATCAGGGATCGTCAACTTCTGTAGGATTCAGTCGTGGGACGATTTCTTCTAGAGCAGATGGTTAGGGGGCCGGAACACAATTACAAATCATTTGCAGACTTCAAATTGACCGACAAAAAATATAAAAATATAAAACGTAATCATTTACAACCTTGTTTACATTTGTATACGATCACATGTCTCTATTATACGTGGAGTACTTGGGAACACATTTACTAAATTACAATCCATTGGAGATCATTTCCTGCTGTTTTTACATTGTTTTATGTCCAACAATAAAAAATGATATAAGATATATATATATATAATGTGAACATGTAATTCAGCCCTGACCTCACTGCAATGCATGATCTGGTTTCAGGAGGTCAGGGCATTCCATGGGGATGGTTTAGACATGAAGCTATCAGGAACATCTCATTTCCCAGCCCCTTCACATCTCATGTCCCAGCCCCTTCACATCTCATGTCCCAGGCCCTTCACATCTCATGTCCCAGGCCCTTCACATCTCATGTCCCAGCCCCTTCACATCTCATGTCCCAGCCCCTTCACATCTCATGTCCCAGCCCCTTCACATCTCATGTCCCAGCCCCTTCACATGCCTTCACATCTCATGTCCCAGCCCCTTCACATCTCATGTCCCAGCCCCTTCACATCTCATGGCCCAGCCCCTTCACATCTCATGTCCCAGCCCCTTCACATCTCATGTCCCAGCCCCTTCACATCTCATGTCCCAGCCCCTTCACATCTCATGTCCCAGCCCCTTCACATCTCATGTCCCAGCCCCTTCACATCTCATGTCCCAGCCCCTTCACATCTCATGTCCCAGCCCCTTCACATCTCATGTCCCAGCCCCTTCACATCTCATGTCCCAGCCCCTTCACATCTCATGTCCCAGCCCCTTCACATCTCATGTCCCAGCCCTTTCACATCTCATGTCCCAGCCTCTTCACATCTCATGTCCCAGCCCCTTCACATCTCATGTCCCAGCCCCTTCACTATGGACAGGCAGGCATTTTGTCATTTCAGATTAGACTTTTATTCTTTGGTGTCTTGTAGGTCCCTGGTATAGTGCAGGTTCCTGGTATAGTGCACCGTCTAGTAGGTCCCTGGTATAGTGCACTGTCTCTGTTTGCGATGAACAGTTACTTCTAATCAAATTACAAGTGTACAACACAGAGAGAATTTGGCCAAATAGACATTTAAAATGTTCTAACCAAAAAGATGAACAACGAAGGCCTGTTTGAGAGTACCATTCCACAGAGCTTCAGTGATCCAATAACAAACTGTAATTGGGCCAAGTCTACCACATGAGGTTCAGCATTCCTTGGGGACTGTGGCTGATCCATGGTCTCAGTGTCCTCATGGAATGGACAAGCATCCTTCATGAGAGAATTAAAAGGCTTTTTACACATAACACACACCATGCCTTTCAAGACAGACGTATCAGTCAGTAGAATAAGTTAAGTTTGTTCTCAAAGTGAATGCATGGGATGGACAACCCTTCTTCAATCACCCTTCATTAGGGTAGGAGGGACAACCCTTCTTCAATCACCCTTCATTAGGGTAGGAGGGACAACCCTTCTTCAATCATCCTTCATTAGGGTAGGAGGGACAACCCTTCCTCCATCACCCTTCATTAGGGTAGGAGGGACAACCCTTCTTCAATCACCCTTCATTAGTGTAGGAGGGACAACCATTCCTCCATCACCCTTCATTAGGGTAGGAGGGACAACCATTTCTCCATCACCCTTCATTAGGGTAGGAGGGACAACCCTTCTTCAATCACCCTTCATTAGGGTAGGAGGGACAACCCTTCTTCAACCATCCTTCATTAGGGTAGGAGGGACAACCCTTCCTCCATCACCCTTCATTCGGGTAGGAGGGACAACCCTTCTTCAATCACCCTTCATTAGGGTAGGAGGGACAACCCTTCTTCAATCACCCTTCATTAGGGTAGGAGGGACAACCCTTCTTCAATCACCCTTCATTAGGGTAGGAGGGACAACCATTCCTCCATCATCCTTCATTAGGGTAGGAGGGACAACCCTTCTTCAATCATCCTTCATTAGGGTAGGAGGGACAACCCTTCTTCAATCACCCTTCATTAGGGTAGGAGGGACAACCCTTCTTCAATCACCCTTCATTAGGGTAGGAGGGACAACCCTTCTTCAATCACCCTTCATTCGGGTAGGAGGGACAACCCTTCTTCAATCACCCTTCATTAGGGTAGGAGGGACAACCCTTCTTCAATCATCCTTCATTAGGGTAGGAGGGACAACCCTTCTTCAGTCACCCTTCATTAGGGTAGGAGGGACAACCCTTCTTCAATCATCCTTCATTAGGGTAGGAGGGACAACCCTTCCTCCATCACCCTTCATTAGGGTAGGAGGGACAACCCTTCCTCCATCACCCTTCATTAGGGTAGGAGGGACAACCCTTCTTCAATCACCCTTCATTAGGGTAGGAGGGACAACCCTTCTTCAATCACCCTTCATTAGGGTAGGAGGGACAACCCTTCTTCAATCACCCTTCATTAGGTAGGAGGGACAACCCTTCTTCAATCACCCTTCATTAGGGTAGGAGGGACAACCCTTCTTCAATGATCCTTCATTAGGTAGGAGGGACAACCCTTCTTCAATCACCCTTCATTAGGGTAGGAGGGACAACCCTTCTTCAATCACCCTTCATTAGGGTAGGAGGGACAACCCTTCTTCAATCACCCTTCATTAGGGTAGGAGGGACAACCCTTCTTCAATCACCCTTCATTAGGGTAGGAGGGACAACCCTTCTTCAATCACCCTTCATTAGGGTAGGAGGGACAACCCTTCTTCAATCACCCTTCATTAGGGTAGGAGGGACAACCCTTCTTCAATGATCCTTCATTAGGGTAGGAGGGACAACCCTTCTTCAATCACCCTTCATTAGGGTAGGAGGGACAACCCTTCTTCAATCACCCTTCATTAGGGTAGGAGGGACAACCCTTCTTCAATCACCCTTCATTAGGGTAGGAGGGACAACCCTTCTTCAATCACCCTTCATTAGGGTAGGAGGGACAACCCTTCCTCCATCACCCTTCATTAGGGTAGGAGGGACAACCCTTCCTCCATCACCCTTCATTAGGGTAGGAGGGACAACCCTTCTTCAATCACCCTTCATTAGGGTAGGAGGGACAACCCTTCTTCAATCACCCTTCATTAGGGTAGGAGGGACAACCCTTCTTCAATCACCCTTCATTAGGGTAGGAGGGACAACCCTTCTTCAATCACCCTTCATTAGGGTAGGAGGGACAACCCTTCTTCAATCATCCTTCATTAGGGTAGGAGGGACAACCCTTCTTCAATGATCCTTCATTAGGGTAGGAGGGACAACCCTTCTTCAATCACCCTTCATTAGGGTAGGAGGGACAACCCTTCTTCAATCACCCTTCATTAGGGTAGGAGGGACAACCCTTCTTCAATCACCCTTCATTAGGGTAGGAGGGACAACCCTTCTTCAATCACCCTTCATTAGGGTAGGAGGGACAACCCTTCTTCAATCACCCTTCATTAGGGTAGGAGGGACAACCCTTCTTCAATCACCCTTCATTAGGGTAGGAGGGACAACCCTTCTTCATTAGGGTAGGAGGGACAACCTTCACCCTTCATTAGGGTAGGAGGGACAACCCTTAAGGAGGGACAACCCTTCTTCAACCACCCTTCATTAGGTAGGAGGGACAACCCTTCTTCAATCACCCTTCATTAGGGTAGGAGGGACAACCCTTCTTCAATCACCCTTCATTAGGGTAGGAGGGACAACCCTTCTTCAATCACCCTTCATTAGGGTAGGAGGGACAACCCTTCTTCAATCACCCTTCATTAGGGTAGGAGGGAATTTTTTGTGAGTATATTATATTAACACATTATATTATATCACATTATATCTTTCAGACAGCTAGACGGACAGGTTAATATCTCAACTGAAGAACCTCATTAAATATCTTGTCTGAGGAACCTGGTTTAAATGTCTTGACTGAAGAACCTGTTTTAAATAGGTTGACTGAGGAACCTGGTTTAGATGTCTTGACCGAAGAAACTGGTTTAAATAGCTTGACTCGAAGAACCTGTTTTAAATACATTTAGCTTGACTGAGGAACCTGGTTTAAATGGCTTGATTGGTTTATCAGCTGAGATAAGATGTCTTTGTGTAAGGGGAGGTAGTTCGGTATAGACTGAATTCTGGTAATGATTTGAAACACAGGCCACGCTTTCAAGACAAATATACAGGACAGAAGGAGAACTGAAGGATATTACAAAACCATCCGAAAAGGTGCATGACCTTGGTCAGACCCGGGTACTCGTGTTAGTCAACACCATAACCAACGCCCACGTTGTCAGCTCAGTGGGAAAACACAGGTAGAAGGTGAAGAGATGACCTGGAATCACGTTGACTCTCCTCTGGGAACCACTAAATTCCACCACTATAGGTCATTTGAAGGTTACATGGAACAGGGTTTTAGATCTGGTAGCCCACATGGGATGAGAGTTAGAGTTGATTTGTATTCAGGAGGGTGGGAGTTATCCACGTGTGTGTGTGTGTGTGTAGGGAGTCCCATTATGTGGGTCAGTGAGGTGTTCCGGGGGCTTGCCAAGGTCTGGAGGGGAAACAGGTGGTGTAGTCACACACACACACACACACACACACACACACACACACACACACACACACACACACACACACACACACACACACACACACACACACACACACACACACACACACACACACAAACACACAGGTGGTGTAGTCTGCCATCTGCACAGCCTCTAAATCAGGACAGTGTCAGGGTGGCACATAAGGTTCAGATAAAAGCCAGCTGGTCCTGAGACCTGGAGACCTGATCATATTGTTAACCCATAACACCCTGACCTGAGACCTGATCATATTGTTAACCCATAACACCCTGACCTGGAGACCTGGAGACCTGAAGACCTGATCATATTGTTAACCCATAACATCCTGACCTGGAGACCTGGAGACCTGGAGACCTGATCATATTGTTAACCCATAACATCCTGACCTGGACACCTGAAGACCTGATCATATTGTTAACCCATAACATCCTGACCTGGAGACCTGGAGACCTGGAGACCTGATCATATTGTTAACCCATAACATCCTGACCTGGACACCTGGAGACCTGGAGACATGATCATATTGTTAACCCATAACATCCTGACCTGGACACCTGGAGACCTGGAGACATGATCATATTGTTAACCCATAACATCCTGACCTGGAGACCTGGAGACATGATCATATTGTTAACCCATAACATCCTGACCCCTACTGTCTCTTTCCCTCTCTCTTCAATCCTCTCCATACCCCTACTCTGTCTCTACATATCTCTCTTCCAGTGATTGGTAAGTGAATGTATTAATGCTAATTTAAATAATATGAATGTATGTTTTCCCATTTGGAATGTCCTATTATAATATACAGTTGAAGACGGAAGTTTGCATACACCTTAGCCACGTACATTTAAACTCAGTTTTCACAATTCCTGACATTTCATATTAATCAAAATTCCCTGTCTTAGGTCCCTGTCTTTTAGGATCACCACTTTATTTTAAGAATGTGACATGTCAGAATAATAGTAGAGAGAATGTTACGGTTTTCTTCCGTCGAAGGAGAGTCGAACCAAAATGCAGCGTGGTTAGTTCGATACATCTTTAATGAAGAAAAAACACGAACAATACAAAAACAACAAACGGAAAGTGAAAACCTAGACAGCCTATCTGTTGACAACTAACAACACAGAGACAGGAACAATCACCCACGAAATCCTCAAAGAATATGGCTGCCTAAATATGGTTCCCAATCAGAGACAACGATAATCACCTGACTCTGATTGAGAACCGCCTCAGGCAGCCATAGACTATGCTAGACACCCCACAAAACCCCAAGACAAAAACGCACCACAATAACCCATGTCACACCCTAGCCTGACCAAATAAATTAAGATAAACACAATATATTTAGACCAGGGCGTGACAGAGAATGATTTATTTCAGCTTGTATTTCTTTCATCACATTCCCAGTGGGCCAGAAGTTTACATACACTCAATTAGTATTTGGTAGCATTGCCTTTAAATTGTTTAACTTGGGTCAAACGTTTTGGGTAGGCTTCCACAAGCTTCCCACAATACATTGGGTGAATTTTGGCCCATTCCTCCTGACAGAGCTGGTGTAATTGAATCAGGTTTGTAAGCCTCCTTGCTCACACACACTTTTTCAGTTCTGCCCACAAATGTTCTATATGATTGAGGTCAGGGCTTTGTGATGGCCACTCCAATACCTTGACTTTGTTGTCCTTAAGCCATTTTGCCACAACTTTGGAAGTATGCTTGGGGTCGTTGTCCATTTGGAAGACCCATTTGCAACCAAGCTTTAACTGATGTCTTGAGATGTTGCTTTAACATATCAACATAATTCCCCCCCCCCCCCCCCCATGATGCCATCTATTTTGTGAAGTGCACCAGTCCCTCCTGCAGCAAAGCACCCCCATAACATTATGCTGCCACCCCCGTGCTTCACGGTTGGGATGATGTTCTTCGACTTGCAAGCCTCACTCTTTTTCCTCCAAACATAACGATGGTCATTATGGCCAATCAGTTCTACTTTTGTTTCATCAGACCAGAGGACATTTCTCCAAAAAGTACAATCTTTGTCCCCATGTGCAGTTGCAAACCGTAGTCTGGCTTTTTTTATGGCGGTTTTGGAGCAGTGGCTTCTTCCTTGCTGAGCGTCCTTTCAGGTTATGTCGATATAGGACTCATTTTACTGTGGATATAGATACTTTGTACCTGTTTCCTCCAGCATCTTCACAAGGTCCTTTGCTGTTGTTCTGGGATTGATTTGCACTTTTCACACCAAACTACGTTTATCTCAAGGAGACAGAACGCGTCTCCTTCCTGAGCAGTATGATGGCTGCGTGGTCCCTCTAGGAGACAGAACGCGTCTCCTTCCTGAGCAGTATGATGGCTGCGTGGTCCCTCTAGGAGACAGAACGCGTCTCCTTCCTGAGCAGTATGATGGCTGCGTGGTCCCTCTAGGAGACAGAACGCGTCTCCTTCCTGAGCAGTATGACGGCTGCGTGGTCCCTCTAGGAGACAGAACGCGTCTCCTTCCTGAGCAGTATGACGGCTGCGTGGTCCCTCTAGGAGACAGAACGCGTCTCCTTCCTGAGCAGTATGACGGCTGCGTGGACCCATGGTGTTTACACTTTTGTACTATTGTTTGTACAGATGAACATGGTACTTTCAGGTGTTTGGAAATTGCTCCCAAGGATGAACCAGACTTGTGGCAGTGTACACATTTTTTATGAGGTCTTGGCTGATTTCTTTTGATTTTCCCTTGATGTCAAGCAAAGAGGCACTGAGTTTGAAGGTAGGCCTTGAAATACATCCACAGGCACACCTCCAATTCACTCAAATGTGTCAAATAGCCTATCAGACGCTTCTAAAGCCATGACATCATTTTCTGGAATTTTCCTAGACGTTTAAAGACACAGTCAACTTAGTGTATGTAAACTTCTGACCCACTGGAATTGTGATACAGTCAATTATAAGTGAAATAATCTGTCTGTAAACAATTGTTGGAAAAATTACTTGTGTCATGCACAAAGTAGATGTCCTAACCGACTTGCCAAAACTATAGTTTGTGAACAAGAAATGTGTGGACTGTTTGAAAAATGAGTTTTAATGACTCCAACCTAAGTGCATGTAATCTTCCGAATTCAACAATATGTAAAACACTATTAGAATGTCATATTATAATGTATGCAGAGACCTATTAGAATGTCATATTATAATGTATGAAGATTCCTATTAGAATGTCATATTATAATGTATGAAGATTCCTATTAGAATGTCATATTATAATGTATTTAGATTCCAATTAGAATGTCATATTATAATGTATTTAGATTCCAATTAGAATGTCATATTATAATGTATGCAGAGACCTATTAGAATGTCATATTATAATGTATGAAGAGACCTATTAGAATGTCATATTATAATGTATTTAGATTCCAATTAGAATGTCATATTATAATGTATGAAGATTCCTATTAGAATGTCATATTATAATGTATGCAGAGACCTATTAGAATGTCATATTATAATGTATGAAGATTCCTATTAGAATGTCATATTATAATGTATGAAGATTCCTATTAGAATGTCATATTATAATGTATTTAGATTCCAATTAGAATGTCATATTATAATGTATGCAGAGACCTATTAGAATGTCATATTATAATGTATGAAGATTCCTATTAGAATGTCATATTATAATGTATGAAGATTCCTATTAGAATGTCATATTATAATGTATGAAGATTCCTATTAGAATGTCATATTATAATGTATGCAGAGACCTATTAGAATGTCATATTATAATGTATGAAGATTCCTATTAGAATGTCATATTATAATGTATTTAGATTCCAATTAGAATGTCATATTATAATGTATGCAGAGACCTATTAGAATGTCATATTATAATGTATGAAGATTCCTATTAGAATGTCCTATTAGAATGTAATATGTATCATATTTTTTCTCCTCTATCAAATGTTAAAAAACTTGTTGTTAAAACGTAGATTTAGAATTGTAAACTGAGGCAAACACAATGGATGTTGTCACCGCATGACTGTGTTTCCATTAGTGTTTCACAATGACATCACTATGGTTTCAGAGCAGGGGTCTCTCTGGTCCTGGAGAGATGACGTCACTATGGATTCAGAGCAGGGTTCTCTCTGGTCCTGGAGAGATGACGTCACTATGGATTCAGAGCAGGGTTCTCTCTCTGGTCCTGGAGAGATGACGTCACTATGGATTCAGAGCAGGGGTATCTCTGGTCCTGGAGAGATGACGTCACTATGGATTCAGAGCAGGGTTCTCTCTCTGGTCCTGGAGAGATGACGTCACTATGGATTCAGAGCAGGGGTATCTCTGGTCCTGGAGAGATAACGTCACTATGGATTCAGAGCAGGGTTCTCTCTCTGGTCCTGGAGAGATGACGTCACTATGGATTCAGAGCAGGGGACTCTCTGGTCCTGGATAGATGACGTCACTATGGATTCAGAGCAGGGTTCTCTCTGGTCCTGGAGAGATGACGTCACTATGGTTTCAGAGCAGGGTTCTCTCTCTGGTCCTGTAGGGATGACGTCACTATGGTTTCAGAGCAGGGTTCTCTCTCTGGTCCTGGGGAGATGATGTCACTATGGATTCAGAGCAGGGTTCTCTCTGGTCCTGGGGAGATGATGTCACTATGGATTCAGAGCAGGGTTCTCTCTGGTCCTGGGGAGATGACGTCACTATGGATTCAGAGCAGGGTTCTTTCTCTCTCTGGTCCTGGAGAGATGACGTCACTATGGATTCAGAGCAGGGGTATCTCTGGTCCTGGAGAGATGACGTCACTATGGATTCAGAGCAGGGTTCTCTCTCTGGTCCTGGAGAGATGACGTCACTATGGATTCAGAGCAGGGGTATCTCTGGTCCTGGAGAGATGACGTCACTATGGATTCAGAGCAGGGTTCTCTCTGGTCCTGGGGAGATGATGTCACTATGGATTCAGAGCAGGGTTCTCTCTGGTCCTGGAGAGATGACATCACTATGGTTTCAGAGCAGAGTTCTCTCTGTGGTCCTGTAGGGATGACGTCACTATGGTTTCAGAGCAGGGTTCTCTCTCTGGTCCTGGGGAGATGACGTCACTATGGTTTCAGAGCAGGGTTCTCTCTGTGGTCCTGTAGGGATGACGTCACTATGGTTTCAGAGCAGGGTTCTCTCTCTGGTCCTGGGGAGATGACGTCACTATGGTTTCAGAGCAGGGTTCTCTCTGGTCCTGGGGAGGTGATGTCACTATGGACTGTTTGAAAAATGAGTTTTAATGACTCCAACCTAAGTGCATGTAAACTTCCGAATTCAACAATATGTAAAACACTATTAGAATGTCATATTATAATGTATGCAGAGACCTATTAGAGTTCTCTCTCTGGTCCTGGAGAGATGACGTCACTATGGATTCAGAGCAGGATTCTCTCTGGTCCTGGAGAGATGACGTCACTATGGTTTCAGAGCAGGGTTCTCTCTCTGGTCCTGGAGAGATGACGTCACTATGGTTTCAGAGCAGGGTTCTCTCTCTGGTCCTGTAGGGATGACGTCACTATGGTTTCAGAGCAGGGTTCTCTCTGGTCCTGGGGAGATGATGTCACTATGGATTCAGAGCAGGGTTCTCTCTGGTCCTGGAGAGATGACATCACTATGGTTTCAGAGCAGAGTTCTCTCTGTGGTCCTGTAGGGATGACGTCACTATGGTTTCAGAGCAGGGTTCTCTCTCTGGTCCTGGGGAGATGACGTCACTATGGTTTCAGAGCAGGGTTCTCTCTGTGGTCCTGTAGGGATGACGTCACTATGGTTTCAGAGCAGGGTTCTCTCTCTGGTCCTGGGGAGATGACGTCACTATGGTTTCAGAGCAGGGTTCTCTCTGGTCCTGGGGAGGTGATGTCACTATGGTTTCAGAGCAGGGTTCTCTCTGGTCCTGGAGAGGTGATGTCACTATGGTTTCAGAGCAGGGTTCTCTCTGGTCCTCGGGAGGTACTGGCTGAGCATGGTTTTGTACCATCCCCTAACTTATTTTTCTGTTCATGCACGTACAGCTTTGGAGTAGCAACCACAGAATATGTTTGTTTCTAAGCTTCCCTTAGTAGGCACAAATAAACCACACACACACACACACACACACACACACACACACACACACACACACACACACACACACAGACCACACACACACACACACACACACACCACATTCAGTCGGTAGATAACCCCTCCACCAGTGTAGTGACCCTCTACCTGATCTCAACTCTCTGCAGCGTGAAATGACTGATTGCTTTCAGAGGTCTGCCTTCCAAATGGCATCCTATTCACTATGACATTACTTTGGTCACAGCCTTTAGGGGTTATTTAAGGCAGGACTCCAGGTTTGTCCTAAATAGCATCCTGCCTTATAAAACTTCTTAAGGCTAATGGGCAGTACTTTGACGTCCGAATGTAAAGCGTGCCCGAAGTAAACTGCCTGCTACTCAGGCCCAGAAGCTAGGATATGCCTATTATGAGTAGATCTGGATAGAAAACACTCTGAAGTTTCTAAAACTGTTAGAATAATGTCTGTGAGTATAACAGAACTGATTTGGCAGGCGAAAACCTGAGGACAAACCATCCAGGGGGATACAAAATTGAGGTCATAGGATTTTCCAAATGCTTTCTATGGGAAACCCTATTTTTTGATGAACCTTGTTGCAGTTCCTATGACTTCCACTAGATGGCAACAGTCTTTAGAAATTGTTCAATGTTTTTCTTTTGAGAAATGAAGAAGTAGGGCTGTTCATTCAATGTGTCACTCTGAAGGTCCCTACTATTTTGATGCGCTTGAACAGGAACTCTGTTTTTCTTCGACATTGGAAACAGATTATCCCGACTTACATTTTAGCAATGATTTACATTTTAGGATACCTGAGGTTGGATTAGGAACGTTGCTTGAAATGTTTGGACCAAGTTTACAGGTAACTTATTAGATCATTTGTAGTCATTTTGTGCGAGTTGGAATCGGTGTATTTCTGAATCAAACGCGCCACATAAATGCACATTTTGGAGATATAAAGAAGGAATTTAACGAACAAAACGACCATTCATTGTGTCACTGAGACATTTGGGATTGAAAAAATAAAAAGATCTTCAAGGGTAAGGCATTTATTATGTCGTTATTTCTGACTTTTGTGTCGCACCTGCCTGGTTGAAAAATTATTTTCATGTGTTTGTATATGGGGTCCTCAGATAATCGCATGGTCTGCTTTCGCCATAAAGCCTTTTTGAAATCTGAAGTTAAGCTTTATTTTGATGTATTACAATTAAATTTCGCGAATGTTGAATATTGATATTTCTGTAGTTTGAGTTTGGCGCTCTGCCATTTCACTGGATGTTGCCAAACCGATCCCGCTAAAGGGATTGGCGCGTGACGGGGATCACTAAGAGGTTTCAACCAGAGGATTATGGGAGAAAAGGGTGCCACTTGGGATGCACAGAGAGAGTCTGCCTCGTATAACCCACATACAAAGACTTCACAGAGAGAGTCTGCCTCGTATAAACCACATACAAAGACTTCACAGAGAGAGTCTGCCTCGTATAACCCACATACAAAGACTTCACAGAGAGAATCTGCCTCGTATAACCCACATACAAAGACTTCACAGAGAGAGTCTGCCTCGTATAACCCACATACAATTACTTCACAGAGAGAGTCTGCCTCGTATAACCCACATACAATTACTTCACAGAGAGAGTCTGCCTCGTATAACCCACATACAAAGACTTCACAGAGAGAGTCTGCCTCGTATAACCCACTTACAAAGACTTCACAGGGCTGCAACTGATTAAACAATGAAGGTAGAATTGTGTTGGATACAGCTGACATAATATTATAGTCTACTTATAGTGAAGTATGTCTGTTATATAATGTTGGCTATTTCCCCTGGCTTCAGGAGAAAGTAGTGGTGCAGTTACTAACTGCTGAGAGCTGTTACAACCTCTCTCTCCCCCCCTCTTTCTACACTGCACCCCTCTGTCTCTCTTCCCCCCCTCTCTCTCTCCCTCTCTCTCCCTCTCTCTCGCCCTTCCTCTCTCCCCTCTTTCTACACTGCACCCCTCTGTCTCTCTTCACCCCTCTCTCTCTCTCCCTCTCTCTCCCTCTCTCTTGCCCTTCCTCTCTCCCCCTCTTTCTACACTGCACCCCTCTGTCTCTCTTCCCCCTCTCTCTCTCCCTCTCCCTCTCTCCCTCTCTCTCTCTCTCTCTCTCTCTCTCTCTCTCTCCCTTTCCCTCTCTTCCTCTCCACCCCCATTTTCTCACACACACAGACTGTCTCTCTCTCCTAACTCTCTCTCTCTCTATTTCAATTCTCTCAATTTCAATTATCTCTCTCTCTTTCTCTCTCTCTCTCCCTCTCTCTCATCGCTTGAGAAAATGCTGAAAAGCTCTTAGCAGAATTGATTGGCACTAAATAGAGCACACATGAAATCAGGCCAAATTACTGAGTAGGTTATGTGCTTGAGACAACTTCAACGGCACACACTCTCTCACAAACACACTCACGCACACACACTTGCAGTGTCTCACAAACACACACACACATTTCCAGGAGTACTTCCAGCCAACCAATCATTCTGATCTAGAGCTGATAACATGAAACAGGTTGTTTTAAATGCAGAGCCATCTAATGAGCCATGATTTGGACTGTGTCATTTCACCATTACCACCATAACCAGGAAACTAGAAGCACACGCATTTCATTACACTCGCATTAACATCTGCTAACCATGTGTATGTGACCAATAACATTTGATTTGATTTGAAATGACACACTTTCTCTACAGAGTGCACTACTTTCCCTATGGACTCCGGTCAAAGGTAGTGGCATTTAGCACACAACCTAACTGTTCTAGAGCCAGAACATCCATCCATCAGACATCTCACTGTGACATCATCATCACATGGAACTTGGAACTCTCTCTCTCCATTCCACAGCTCTCTTGCCTCTCTTGTTACCATGGCGATATCAACTCTGAAGACTTTCCACACAAACTTTTGGTGAATGTACATGACACTCAAAATGACCTCTTCTTTCAAAACACAAAAAACAATGACCTCATTCCTTCATTTCGCTTTACATTGTGTCTTACCCCTGCAGTGAGGTGTGTGTGTGTGCGTGTGTGTGCGTGATGCTGAGCTCGTTGTAACCTCTGGGAGACTGCAGCAACACCCCATTAAGTGTTCTGGGAGCCTCAGCAGGAGATGAAACATCACTGACCTTTAAAAAACAAACAAGAGCAGTCTCAAGAATCATCACACACACACTCACGCATGCACACACACACATGCACACGCACGCACGCACGCAAACACAAGCAACTCTTTCACACACACACCCCTGTACCCCCTACCAGGTCCCCTTCTGTTCGTTTGACAGACCCTGCATGTTAACATCTAATTGAGTGCTGTATGGCAACACATTCATGTCCACCTGATGATATATAACAGGCAATACAGCCAGCTCACACACACACACACACACACACACACACACACACACACACACACACACACACACACATGGCCCAACTCACACACACACACATACACGCACACACATGGCCCAACGCCCGCACACACACACACACACGCACACACACACACACACACACACACACACACACACACACACACACACACGTTGATAAATAATTTTGAGAGAGGTCGATGTGAGGCTGATGACCACCCATTGTGAGAGGCTATTAGCGGAATGCTAAATGGTCCCATTGAAGTTGCTAGCATTGGCGCTAACTCACGGAGCGGTCGTTCCAATCAGTTGAATCATCACTCACACACACACAATCTGATTTCAAAATGGTACCCTATTCATTAACCCATAGTGCTCTTGCCAGGAGTAGTGCACTGTGAAGATATAGGGTGATATGTTAGACGCAGGACATAAACTGATGTATGCACACACACACACACACACACACACACACACACACACGCATGTTTGCATCCACACACGTAGAAAGTTGTTTTTGTCCCTCTAATGACCACAGAAAAACGCTAAAGATATTTGTACATTGTATATATATATATAATATGACATTTGTAATGTCTTTACTGTTTTGAAACTTCTGTATGTGTAATGTTTACTGTTAATTTTTGTTGTTTTTCACTTGATATATTCACTTTGTATGTTGTCTACCTCACTTGCTTTGGCAATGTTAACACATGTTTCCCCATGCCAATAAAGCCCTTGAATTGAATTGAATTGAATTGAATTGAATTGAATTTTATTTAATTGATATTGACGGGAAATAATCTGTTTTTTAAAACGCCCAAACACATGAAATGTCCAAGTGGCAAAACACAAGCTCATATACACCTGGAGTAAACGTGTTGGAAAAGTACAGTCTCCTTTGGAACAGTCTCCTCTGGAACAGTCTCCTTTGGAACAGTCTCCTCTGGAACAGTCTCCTCTGGAACAGTCTCCTCTGGAACAGTCTCCTTTGGAACAGTCTCCTTTGGAACAGTCTCCTCTGGAACAGTCTCCTTTGGAACAGTCTCCTCTGGAACAGTCTCCTCTGGAACAGTCTCCTCTGGAACAGTCTCCTCTGGAACAGTCTCCTCTGGAACAGTCTCCTCTGGAACAGTCTCCTCTGGAACAGTCTCCTTTGGAACAGTCTCCTCTGGAACAGTCTCCTCTGGAACACATTCAGTACCAGTCCAAAGTATAGACACACCTACTCATTCCAGGGTTTCTCTTTATTTCTACTATTTTTTACATTGTAGAATAATAGTGAAGACATCAAAACTATGAAATAACACATATGGAATCATGTAGAATAATAGTTAAGACATCAAAACTATGAAATAACACATATGGAGTCATGTAGAATAATAGATAAGACATCAACACTATGAAATAACACATATGGAGTCATGTAGAATAATAGTGAAGACATCAAAACTATGAAATAACACATATGGAGTCATGTAGAATAATAGATAAGACATCAAAACTATAAAATAACACATATGGAGTCATGTAGAATAATAGTGAAGACATCAAAACTATGAAATAACACATATGGAGTCATGTAGAATAATAGTGAAGACATCAAAAATATGAAATAACACAAATGGAGTCACGTAGTAACCAAACCAGTGTTAAAACCTCTTTGGGAAGTGGGACATCTGAGGTTTGTACTTTTTCAAGTCATTGCCTATCGAATATACAGTGTCTATGGGGTCATATTGCACTTCCTAAGGCTTCCACTAGATGTCAACAGTCTTTAGAACCTTGTTTGAGGCTTCTACTGTGAGGGGGAGTGAATAAGGTCTGGCAGAATGCCATGAGATAAATCATGCGCGCGACCCTGAGAGCTCTGTTCCTTTTCATTTCTAAAGACAAAGGAATTGTCCGGTTGGAATATTATTGAAGATTTATGGTAAAAACATCCTAAAGATTGATTCTTTACATCGTTTGACATGTTTCTACGAACTGTAATATCATTTTTTTGACTTTTCTTCTGAACTAAGTGATTGCACATTGTGCATTTGGATTACTGAACTGAACGCGCAAACAAAAAAGTAGGTATTTGGACATAAATTATGGACTTTATCGAACAAAACAAACATTTATTGTGGAACTGGGATTCCTGGGAGTGCATTCCGATGAAGATCATCAAAGGTGAATATTTATAACGCTAATTCTGAGTTTTGTGACATCTCTACTGGTACTGTAGACACTGTAGACACTCTCTCTCTCTCTCTCTCTCTCCCTCTATCCCTCCCTCCCCCCTCCCCTCCCTCTCTCCCTCCCTCTCTCCCCCTCCCTCTCTCCCTCCCTGTCTCCCTCCCTCTATCCCTTCCCCCTCCCTATCTCCCTCCCCCTCCCTCTCCCCTCTCTCCCTCCCCCTCCCTCTCTCCCTCCATCTCTCTCCCTCCCCTGCCTCTCTCCCTCCATCTCTCTCCCTCCCTCTCTCCCTCCCCCCTGCCTCTCTCCCTCCATCCCTACCCCTCCCTCTCTCTCTCCCTCCCAGCAGGTCAATTGTTTACCACCTCAGTATGTTCCCACAGAACAGCTCTGCACATCATACAAACCAGCCCAGTCAGCAATATGTGTGTGTGTGTATGTGTGTGTACCGGTGTGTGTGTGTGTGTGTGTGTGTGTGTGTGTGTGTGTGTGTGTGTGTGTGTGTGTGTGTGTGTGTACCGGTGAGTGTTTGTGTGTGAACTCACACACCGTCTGTGTATTGAGGCAGAATAATATGTTGTTGCTCTGGGACCTGGTATTTACATCCTGTTTTGATTCAGTGGTTGTCCAACTACAGTTCACTGACAAGGTTGACTACAGGAAACAAGACACACAGTTGTCAGCACAAAGACTAACGTAAGAGTCGTTAACACATTTATGGGTCAATACTCGTCGAGGAGTGTCAGTGTGTGTGAGCGTACGAGGTCTGTGTGTGTGTAGTTTACAAGGTGTCAGTGTGTGTGAGCGTACGAGGTCTGTGTGTGTGTAGTTTACAAGGTGTCAGTGTGTGTGAGCGTACGAGGTCTGTGTGTGTGTAGTTTACAAGGTGTCAGTGTGTGTGAGCGTACGAGGTCTGTGTGTGTGAGCGTACGAGGTCTGTGTGTGTGTAGTTTACAAGGTGTCAGTGTGTGTGAGCGTACGAGGTCTGTGTGTGTGTAGTTTACAAGGTGTCAGTGTGTGTGAGCGGTGTCAGTGTGTGTGAGCGAGGTCTGTGTGTGTGTAGTTTAGTTTACAAGGTGTCTGTGTGTGTGAGCGTGTGTGTGACGAGGTCTGTGTGTGTGAGCGGTGTCAGTGTGTGTGAGCGAGGTCTGTGTGTGTGTAGTTTACAAGGTGTCAGTGTGTGTGAGCGTCTGTGTGTGTGTACAAGGTCTGTGTGTGTGTAGTTTACAAGGTGTCAGTGTGTGTGAGTGTATGAGGTCTGTGTGTGTGTAGTTTACAAGGTGTCAGTGTGTGTGAGCGTACGAGGTCTGTGTGTGTGTAGTTTACAAGGTGTCAGTGTGTGTGAGTGTATGAGGTCTGTGTGTGTGTAGTTTACAAGGTGTCAGTGTGTGTGAGCGTACGAGGTCTGTGTGTGTGTAGTTTACAAGGTGTCAGTGTGTGTGAGCGTACGAGGTCTGTGTGTGTAGTTTACAAGGTGCGTGTGTATATGTTTGGATTGTTGAAGCCAGATCCACTTGGTCTGATAACAAGCAAAATAACCTTCTCACGCTCTCTGAACTGTGTGTGTGTGTGTGTGTGTGTGTAGAGGGAGTGAGGAGAGAGAGAGAGATATCATAATCACAGCAACTAAATAAGTCCCTATCATAATCATACCAACTAAATAAGTCCCTATCATAATCATACCAACTAAATAAGTCCCTATCATAACCACATCAACTAACTAAGTCCCTATCATAATCACATCAACTAAATAAGTCCCTATCATAATCATACCAACTAAGTCCCTATCATAATCGTACCAACTAAATAAGTCCCTATCGTAATCACACCAACTAAATAAGTCCCTATCGTAATCACACCAACTAACTAAGTCCCTTTCATAATCATACCAACTAACTAAGTCCCTATCATAATCACACCAACTGAATAAGTCCCTATAATAATCATACCAACTAACTAAGTCCCTTTCATATTTATACCAACTAAATGAGTCCCTATCATAATCATACCAACTAAATAAGTCCCTATCATAATTATACCAACTAAATAAGTCCCTATCATAATCATACCAACTAAATTAGTCCCTATCATAATTATACCAACTAAATAAGTCCCTATTATAATCATACCAACTAAATAAGTCCCTATTATAATCATACCAACTAAATAAGTCCCTATCATAATTATACCAACTAAATAAGTCCCTATTATAATCATACCAACTAAATAAGTCCCTATTATAATCATACCAACTAAATAAGTCCCTATCATAATTATACCAACTAAATAAGTCCCTATCATAACCACACCAACTAACTAAGACCCTATCATAATCGTACCAGCTAAATAAGTCCCTATCATACTCATACCAACTAACTAAGTCCCTATCATAATCACACCAACTAACTAAGTCAATATCATAATCACACCAGCTAACCAAGTCCCTATCATAACCACACCAACTAAATAAGTCCCTATCATAATCACACCAACTAACTAAGTCCCTATCATAACCACACCAACTGAGTTGGTCCCTATCATAATCATACCATCTTAATAAGTCCCTATCATAATCATACCAACTAAATAAGTCCCTATTATAATCATACCAACTAAATAAGTCCCTATTATAATCACACCAACTAAATAAGTCCCTATTATAATCATACCAACTAAATAAGTCCCTATTATAATCATACCAACTAAATAAGTCCCTATTATAATCATACCAACTAAATAAGTCCCTATTATAATCACACCAAATAAGTGATTTGGTTGTTTCAAATAAATCAAGTTTGCACAATAAACAATACAAACTGCAATTTAAAACCAAGTCAATGACGTCAATGGAGTTGTATCTACACGTGTTTTGAGGGGTAAAAAGAGAAGTTCAGAAAGTAAAGTCATAGAAGAAGACAGTCTGGTCACGGTGCTGGTGTTGAATGAACACATTGTGACAGACATAACCCACAGAACACTCTGGATTCCACTGGAATCTGTTCTGTTGCCTGACATTCCAGAACACTTCACAGAGAGAACTGTTGGTCTGGTGCTAATATCAGACCTTCCATTTGTCTCCAACTGACACAGAATGTAACGTTCTGAAACAGGCGTTCCACTCATTCCGTCTGAGAAGCTGAAGGAAGATAGAAATGTGTTCTTTCTTGAGGTTCCGTCTGGGAATTTGTACTCTTTCCTCTCTCTAACCTCGCTCCCAGCTGTAAGTCAGGACATGCAAACTGACTCATACCTGTCCTCTCGTCTCATTGGACACTGACTGTCGATGACTAATGCCTATCCTTTGATCTGATAGGCTGTTTACTGTTGATGAGGTTGGGTTGAGGGTAATAAGGGCTGAAGTGGGGAGTGACTAAGAAGAGATAGGCATCCCCTTCCAAAACACACACACACACACACGCATATTGCCCCCCAAGTGTGTTCTGTCTACACACGTTAAATATGGAGGCATCAGGGAGGGTTAGACAGGGGGTAGATGTGCTGGGGGAGTCAGAAGGGGTGGGAGGGTTAGACAGGGGGTAGATGTGCTGGGGGAGTCAGAGGGGGTGGGAGGGGTTAAACATGGGGTAGATGTGCTGGGGGAGAAAGAGGGGGTGGGAGGGGTTAGACAGGGGGTAGATGTGCTGGGGGAGTCAGAGGGGGTGGGAGGGGGAGTGTGGTTGGTGGTTCTGCATGTCTTCAGCGTAACACAGTCATTTACATTTGCTAGGGGAGCAAAGGAGAAGGTATACTTTGCTAGGAGCAACTACTGCAGTGGTGGTGGAGGGGTGTGTGTGTGGGGGGGGGGGTAGGATAACTTGCTCTGTATTTTTGCATTGCTTGCGGAGGACAACATTTGTGGGTTTTGGGTGGGCAAAACTCAAACAACACACCAACACATCCTCTGTGAGGGGGGTGGAACAGGTTAGACAGGGGGTAGATGTGCTGGGGGGAGTCAGGGAGGGGTGGGAGAAACTCAAACAACCCACCAACACATCCTCTGTGAGGGGGGTGGAACAGGTTAGACAGGTACATGTAGTAGAAACAGAGGCTGTGATAACGTGACAATATCAGACAAGGTTTTAATCCTTATAAATCCAACAGAGACTATGGTCCACAGCCGACTACAAACTATCACTACTAGACTGTCAGTCTGGCACCACACTAATATACAGGTGACTATCACTACCAGACTGTCAGTCTGGCACCCCACTAATATCAAGGTGACTATCACTACTAGACTGTCAGTCTGGCACCACACTAATATCAAGGTGACTATCACTACTAGACTGTCAGTCTGGCACCCCACTAATATACAGGTGACTATCACTACCAGACTGTCAGTCTGGCACCCCACTAATATCAAGGTGACTATCACTACTAGACTGTCAGTCTGGCACCACACTAATATACAGGTGACTATCACTACTAGACTGTCAGTCTGGCACCACACTAATATACAGGTGACTATCACTACTAGACTGTCAGTCTGGCACCACACTAATATACAGGTGACTATCACTACCAGACTGTCAGTCTGGCACCCCACTAATATCAAGGTGACTATCACTACTAGACTGTCAGTCTGGCACCACACTAATATACAGGTGACTATCACTACCAGACTGTCAGTCTGGCACCCCACTAATATCAAGGTGACTATCACTACTAGACTGTCAGTCTGGCACCACACTAATATACAGGTGACTATCACTACTAGACTGTCAGTCTGGCACCACACTAATATCAAGGTGACTATCACTACCAGACTGTCAGTCTGGCACCACACTAATATCAATGTGACTATCACTACCAGACTGTCAGTCTGGCACCACACTAATATCAATGTGACTATCACTACCAGACTTTCAGTCTGGCACCCCACTAATATCAAGGTGACTATCACTACCAGACTTTCAGTCTGGCACCCCACTAATATCAACGTGACTATCACTACTAGACTGTCAGTCTGGCACCACACTAATATACAGGTGACTATCACTACTAGACTGTCAGTCTGGCACCACACTAATATACAGGTGACTATCACTACTAGACTGTCAGTCTGGCACCACACTAATATACAGGTGACTATCACTACCAGACTGTCAGTCTGGCACCCCACTAATATCAAGGTGACTATCACTACTAGACTGTCAGTCTGGCACCCCACTAATATCAAGGTGACTATCACTACCAGACTTTCAGTCTGGCACCCCACTAATATCAAGGTGACTATCACTACCAGACTGTCAGTCTGGCACCCCACTAATATCAAGGTGACTATCACTACTAGACTGTCAGTCTGGCACCCCACTAATATCAAGGTGACTATCACTACTAGACTGTCAGTCTGGCACCACACTAATATACAGGTGACTATCACTACCAGACTGTCAGTCTGGCACCACACTAATATCAAGGTGACTATCACTACCAGACTGTCAGTCTGGCACCCCACTAATATCAAGGTGACTATCACTACTAGACTGTCAGTCTGGCACCACACTAATATCAAGGTGACTATCACTACCAGACTGTCAGTCTGGCACCACACTAATATCAAGGTGAATATCACTACCAGACATCAGTCTGGCACCACACTAATATCAAGGTGACTATCACTACCAGACATCAGTCTGGCACCACACTAATATCAAGGTGACTATCACTACCAGACTTTCAGTCTGGCACCACACTAATATCAACGTGACTATCACTACTAGACTGTCAGTCTGGCACCACACTAATATCAAGGTGACTATCACCACCATACTGTCAGTCTGGCACCACACTAATATCAAGGTGACTATCACTACCAGTCATCAGTCTGGCACCACAGTAATATCAAGGTGACTATCACTACCAGACATCAGTCTGGCACAATAATAATATCAAGGTGACTATCAGTACTAGATAGTCAGTCTGGTACCACAGTAATATCAAGGTGACTATCACTACCAGACATCAGTCTCGCACCACAGTAATATCAAGGTGACTATCACTACCAGACATCAGTCTGGCACCACAGTAATATCAAGGTGACTATCAGTACTAGATAGTCAGTCTGGTACCACACTAATATCAAGGTGACTATCAGTACTAGATAGTCAGTCTGGTACCACACTAATATCAACGTGACTATCAGTACTAGATAGTCAGTCTGGTACCACACTAATATCAAGGTGACTATCAGTACTAGATAGTCAGTCTGGTACCACACTAATATCAAGGTAACTATCAGTACTAGATAGTCAGTCTGGTACCCGAATGCCAGTCTATTCTCTTCATAGTGCAGCACTACCCCATGGGGCTGAAATGTAGTGCACTATAGAGGGTACAGGGTACCATCTGGGAAACATACATGGACCCTCCTCAGATCCGTCCACACAAGGTCATGTGTTCCAATGTTTAAATGATCATACATTTATGATTATTAATGAATGGGGCTTCTTTCAACCTTAACATGGAGAATCTGTCTTCCACGGTGTGTGTGCGTGTGTGTGTGTGTGTGTGTGTGTGTGTGTGTGTGTGTGTGTGTGTGTGTGAATATAAGAGAGGGAAGACAAGATAGAGAGAAAATGAAAGGTGGAATAGAGGGTGGCTGGAGGAGAACAGGGAATGCTGGGTTGTGATTCACTGGGTGTGACACGAAACCAGCTGGCATCCTCAGACGCCCATCTCTCTCTCTCTCTCTCCATCACTCTTTCT